>NW_027271061.1:437500-462500 GCF_040938485.1 Diadema antillarum
ACTTTAATACATCACATCTACTTTGCTGCTAAAGTTTGAATCCTCTGATAATTTGAATCCTTTCCTCTGAGGTGGGCACCTGGTACCATGGCAACATCCATGCATAATACCAGGTGTAGTTCTCTATTTCTATGCTTCTGAAATTGTAAAAATGAAAGCACTTCTCAACTTTCTTTTTTTATTCCTCTGGCTTTTTGAGATATATTCTATTTGCTTCAAGATAGAATATTTACATCATCACTTAAATCTTGCATGCATATTTCACATGAAGTTTGAATTACTACCCTAATTGATGTTCCACAGTATTTCGCGATAAATTTTGTGGTGTACATGTATGTCATGGTGTTCACATTATGAAATACTGCCAGAAATATTGCAGTACTTCACTGTAAGTGTGAATGGGCCTTTTTTTCAATCTTTCAGACCCCACATCTTTCATTCATCCTCTCATTTAACTCCCTGTCGCTACCCACTCACTATCCAGTCACCCTGTATTATTAGAAGACTTTCACATATTTGACACGGTTACTTGCCCTGTAGTAGGCATCACCTTACCAGTGGTCTTCTTCTGTATCTATTTTGATTCAATCTCTCCTCACGTTAACCTCCCCTCTATTTTTTTCTCCATCTGATAACTCTCTCTCTTGCCTCTCCCTTCCCCTCTCCCCACCCTCCTCTTCCTCTCTCCCTCCCTCTCTCTTCCTGATTCATCCACCTATCCCTCCTTCTTCCCATCTTACTCTCTCATCCCTTGGCCCCACCCCTCATTTCTTCTCTGTCTCAATCTCTTTTCTCCACTTTCCCCCTATCCATTCTCCTTCTCCTCCTGTCTTCCCCTTTCTCTCTCCCTTTTCCCTTCTCCCTCTCTCCTCTCACACAACCATTCACATACATCCACCACCATCAACCCCCCTATACACAAAAACATCCCCCTTTCTTGACTCTCCCTGGTTTCTTCTCCGCCCCGCCCCCTTCCTCCCGTATCCCATCTGAAACTATCATCCTTCTTCTTTTCTTCTCCCACATACCCCTTCTTTCTCTCTTTCCCTCTCCTTCTCAGAACTACATACACACACACACACTTTCCCTCACACACACACAGACACACAACCCCCCCATCTCTCCCTCCCTGTTATCTCCCACACAGACATCTATACATAACCTCCATCTCCCCCTCTTTCCTCTGCCCCCTCATCCCCCTACCCCTTTCCTCCAGTTTCCAACCTTAAACCTCGCATCCTCCAATAACCTATCCTCTTGCCACCCACTGCCTCTGACATGTATATCCACTCGGCACCTCAGTTTCAATGTCATTCACTCAGGGTGTTCAGCTGCAAAAAAAATTTATACTAAAACGGTATAGCTATACCAAAACAGTAATAAACAATGAATTTATACGTCTGAGCACTGACTAACAGTGAAACAACGGTCAGAGCATCGTTTCGAACTAGAACTCGATAATGAATCAGCATTCCATCATGTCCATAGTGCATCTGAATGTATGGTGACCGTAGAACGGTATAACTGGGCGGGGCTTAAATGGAAGCGCGCACGAAAGGTGGCCCCATAGCTGTCACTCATGACCATAGAAGCATGCGCAGTGGGAAACTGCACATCTACACGATATTTTCCAGAACGGTTGAGACTAGCATCTGAAAGGTCTGTCAGCTATACGAAGATTCTTTATACGTCATTTCTTTATCGAGTATTGGTATAAACTGGCTTGCATCTGAACAGGGTGTGACATGTATATCCACTCCGGCACAACACTCTCAATGTCATTCACTGACTGACATTCCCTGGTATTAATTACCTGCACTCTTTCATCATAAGTCCACAATAATGTTAGAAGTCCATATTTGTGAATACATTATAGTTCCGTTCACACAACACTTGTTACCTTAGAAGTTTTAATCTTCAAAGTTTAAAACTTCAATGATCATCTTGTAGTTTTAAGTCTGATACTCATCCACAAATTACACAACACCTCATCTTAAAGATTGGATTTTTTAGCAAGACTCTTACTCGATGGTTAACCCATAGAACTGAAAGAAATTCATGTACACGTTGCTCGCGATAAACCCAATAATGTGCAACGATTAATGTTCTACGACTCACACTGGGGGCTTACAAGCTGAGGGGGAATAGGGTTCATGGATAGGTCACGCTAACCTTGTCGTTCTTATCATCAATAAGTTTTTAAGACATCTAACTTCTGAGTGTGTCTACTCTACATGGTACTAAACTACAAGCTTATCATCGAAGTTTAAAAGCTGAACTTATAAGTTGAGAACCATCCTGTGAACGTAACTAATATATCAGAAGCAACATGAATACATGCAAAGGTGTTGGGCATTGAGGGAATGCCCTATCTCTTTTTGTGCACGTGTTTTTGTGTTTTTTTATGGACAGTATATTACACGTACCTACAAAGTACTTTTGTCATGAATGAACTATTCAAAAATCCTGCGAGGTTGTAGAGAGATAGACAACAGACACACAAGCACATTTCATCAGCAAAGAACATGAATAAAAGTATCAATGTAACAGGATCTGTTGAATATAATTATTCATATCTCAAAAGAGGGAATGAAATATAAACCAAAGAAAAAATTGTTATTGAGAAGTAATCCCATGGCCATTTGCCAAGAAACGTTACTCATTAGTAAGCCAATGGCTACAAACTTGTACAAGATTAATTCTCAATGCTCACTCTCTCACTCTCTATGAGTACATGTATCTATACACACAAACACACAAACACACACACACATACACTCACACACAGACAGAGCAAAATGTATGCAGATGATACATAAATAGACATTTTCTTTTAATGAAGTCCGCCACAGAGGAAATGCCAAACGAATGACTGCAGTGACACGATTGAAAAGCTTTCTCTCTACAAAAAATGTTTACAGCAGATTTTCAAATCAAGTATTAGGGGTTCTACAGGATGTTACAGAGGAGATAGCGAGAGGCAAAAAAGATATATATACCTTATATAGTTAATGGTTTGCTGTTCTGTTGTTGTTGCTTTTTGGTTACTTTAGGAAATTAAGTCTTTCCCACACACAAAATTACATCCACCTGATTAATTGGATGTGATCAGCTGAAATTATATTAATAAACAGGATTACAACCAAAGAGGCGTGGAGCGTAGCCACTTCTGACCCTTGCATGAACTTGGGTAGGTGATATCCCAGCAATTACAGCTGGCTTTGGAATGGCTATAAACTTCATAGAATGTGTAACTCTGCTCTGTGGAATTGTTGCCGTAAAAGAGCCAAAATGTGATATAAGATTTGATTTATCTCTTTCTCCTCACAACTGATAGTAAAGTATTTATATCTGACAGGGAGTGGCAGGACAATATTGCAGTTATGCAATGTATGGTCACAAGGCTATAGAACAAATCATCTGTACATCATAATATCATTGGTCATTATGGCTGAATGGCCATAGCTCCTTCTTTTTTTTTTTGGGGGGGGGGCAGCTCTTAAACTTTCCAAACAAGCTGATGTGTAGAGTCAAGTCAATTGTCTGCTTGCCTGGGACTGCAAATATTCATCATTGGGCAAGTAAATCTCAATTACAAACTTGGCTTTAATGGCAGCCATTAAAGTATACACATAAATGACAAGGCAAATTGTTCTCACATTCTAGAGGAAGAAAAAAAGAAGAAAATGCAGAAAAGATGCTGGATCATTAACCCGTTGAGGACGAGTCCCGAGTATACTTGGGCAGGTGTCTGTGGACAATGCGTGTTGTAGGAAAATCAAACCGTCCTCAACGGGTTAAAGATAATATAAAGTTTTGGTACCTCAAAAGTTTCGTACCAGAGCAGAGCGGGCTCTGAAAAATTCGAACGAGCCGTTAGTTTGACTCGACGCGGTACCGCGACAATCAATATACACGTATTGTACGAAAACATTATTGCATGATTACTAAGACATGAGAGCACTTTGGGGCGAGTAAGTCTCACAGTGTTAGTTATATGAAAGGTACTTTAACCTGAAACACAAACTAAGACAAGGAAACTCAGGGAAACTTTTGAGGTACCAAAACTTTATATCATCTTTAAGGCAAGGCAAATGAGTGTCAGCAACAAGAAAACTGCTGTGATAAACCAGAGTATAAAGGGATGTTACTGTACATCTTGCTCTGTTTGATATGGAGGGTCACTCATTCTCCAGTCTCCCCATCCCCACCCCCCCCCCAAAAAAAAGAACATATCTATAACACTTGTAGACTGGTGACATATGAATGCCTTTGTTGAATATAAAAGCTTGGCAGTAATCTTTCTTTTTCAAAGATCGGTGGCATCCCAGATATCTCGTCTAGCCTCGTGATTATGCAACTGCCTGGCAAGCAGCGGTACCAGGTGACAGATCCCAGTGTCACTGGGGTCACTGGATCTCTTCCAACTCTGGAAGGAGCATCCAGGATTCATGTCACGGGAGGGTCAGTTACAGCGACAGCATTGTTGGGATGAAAGATGTAGACAGACAGAAACATTGAACAGATTGACAAATTTCAAGCAAAATCATGCCATCATGACACAGCTCCTCTATCTTCTGATGTTAAACATGCCATCAAACATGCTATCTTCTATGAAGTTACCTATTAGGGTAAAAGAGGCATTGGTATTGAAATGTGAGTGACATCATTTGCATAATACGCCTTATTTGTTTTATAAAATGATATCACAAGCAAACATTTGGTGGAAACAAATACTTTCTTCTTTCTTCTTGCCAGATATGCAAACTAGATTTTGTCTTTACACATTCTCAAAGGTGAATGAAGTTTGAAACTGTCTTTAAAAGGAGAAAAGTCACAATATTGTCCATTTAATTACATACAAACCAAATGAGGAATGTTATCTATGAAACATCATGCAGTCCTGTTAGGTGATGAAACAAATTAAAATGATGAGAATCCCTCTACTAGTTGTCTGATTTTGCTCTCATCTTTAATGATCTGCCTTTATTTTTATTACTGCTTATATTAAAAACAACTCTCTGTTTGGGAAGAAAGTCATCTCTGCTGGTAAAATAATAACCATTTGACATTACAGAATATTTTTAGCAAAATTAATATGTGCTTGTAGACAAATCTCTCCATTCAGTATGGTAGCCTACTCCACAATCGATTCCGATTCGCAGAAAATTAGACTTGTTAAATATACATAATATAGTGTAGGCGGTACTTAATGATACCAGGAAGTTCATGAACACACTTGAAGTCACTAGTCAAAGAAACTAGTCAAAGTCACTAGAAGACTAGTCAACTAGTCAAGGAACTAGTCAAAATCACTAGAAGAATCACTTGCATCTGTTGCCTCTTGAAACAATACTGATACTGTATATGCCTTATATTTCAAGAGGTTTTTATATTTGCAAATTTTGTGAGTCTAGTGCTATTCGCAAAATTAACAACACACAAAAATATAAACTCTAATCCCAACTTCAATGCGACACTGCATGTATACATTTTTTTGTTCGTCACTGTACATCCAAACTGTGAATTTAACTACTCGCAAAATTGTCGGGAAGTCCTGATTCGCAAAAATTTAGACTCGCTAAATATATAGCAAATACAGTAGTTGAAATTAAATTTTGCGAACAGATTGGAGTTGTGGAATAACATCTGAGGAATCAATATTTGTTTTGCATTCATCACAAATATGTCTTTCAATACACCAATAAAGACCGGTTTATTAGAGTTGTTGGTCTTTAATGTTGCACTTTTTTGTGGTGATAGGGTTGGGTGTAATTTTAGTGGATGATGAATGACTGATGTCAGTGGACCTTGATGACGAGGATGGGTTGTGGAGAGTGTGGGAGATAAATTTGAGGTTAATATCTCGCCACGTGCAGCCTCGGTCTTTGCCCGGCCACGGACGACAAGGCTCGGCGAGACACGACGCCCCCTCAACGACAAGGATGGATTCATCAAATACCGCTCAATCATCAATTAGCTTTGGGGGGGGGGGGGGAAATAGTGGCAATGTGAAGTATAAAACAAAAATATGATATAGATATATCTGTCCAATGTTTGACATTGGTGTTTATGTAAGTGAAGATAATTATTGATAAGGTCCAGCCTGAATTACATCATTGCCATACTTGGAATTCAATGTAGAGTGTATCACCGAGTTATCATTATCCTAATTGCTTAACATTGCCAGCCACGGTAAGGCTGAAATGGGTGACATTGATGGATGGATGGATAGAGGATGTGTAATGGTGTTGTTCTCTGCTCTGGCGTGTGTCATGTTTTATATGGGTAGAATAACTTATTGTCATTCCCTCCGCACCCAAATTACAGCAGAAACTCAGCAGTAAGAGATCTGATACAATGAAATACATGAGATGGCAAAATGCTAATTTGGGGGGTTCCCCTTCAAGACAAATTCCTTTCTTTCATTATGCTAGCTGTTAACCTGTTGAGTACGGACTAATTTTGCTACAACATGCATTTCCCATAGACACCTGCCCGAGTATACTCGGGACTTGCCCTCAAGTCTCAACGGGATAAAGATCTATAGCTCAAGAAATCAAGGATCAGTGATATAATAGATACCTGTATGCTGAACACTACAATCTCCTTACTCATGTGAAACAACAGCTACAGCTTGTGTGATAAAACAACTAAGGTATGAATAAGCTAAAAAGAGCACTCAAGCACACATTTCATTTTTAGTGGACGTACGCTGGCATCGGATATGTTCCATCTTGCTCGTGTTATGTATTTGGTTGCACATAATTTCTGATGGGCCTCGGAAATATAGTCTTATCGTGCTGCCGTACCAGGTCTTTAATGTGCTAAACAATATACCTGATGAAATGTAGAAAACGTTCCACTTCAAAAGACCTCTTCAGAGCAAGATTCCAAAGTTCTATACCCCATTAATGAGTATTTACCTGAACATTCTATTACACATGAGTATTGACCTGTTGAGGACAGGCTGAATTTGCTACAGCATGTATTTCTCACAGACACTTGCTCGAGTATATCTGGGACTTGTTCTCAACGGGTGAAGACGAGTCCAGAGAGAATACTCAGGCAAGTGTCTATGGGAAATGCGTGTTGTAGCAAAATCAGCCCGTCCTCAATGGGTTCATATGGCTCAATCCATGTTCAAGGTAATAAGGTGTACTGTGTGAGATTCAGCAAGTTTTCTTCTTGCCTTCTTGTGCTGCCAAAGGCACCATAGTGGGTTTTAGCAGGGAGATATCTCTTCACACCTCCCTTGTTAGTATAGCAAGCTGCATTCTCGCAGTGAACATTACACTCACAATGTTTTCACCAGTCAACTTCTTGCTTTCTTGCCCTCTACAAGGTGCCTTGTTCAGGGCAAGAAGGCAAGAAGATGACTGATGCAAACTTGGTCATAATTATACAGAATTCTACATGTCGTGTACCTCAATAATTACAGTTGTATGTGTCTATATTTCAAAATTTGTTGCATAGCAAGGTTGCATAAAAAGCAGTGGATGCAGGATAAGACATATTTTTCTTATACTTCAGTATCCTACACATTTTCCAACAGACAATATGTATTTTGTCTGTTGTCTGTGGATTTCATACAAGTCCACCAAAAGAAAAGGTAAAAATAGAAATTTAGCTGAGCATAAACCCATATCTTATGAGATTCTAAAATGCTGATTGGCCTTGCACAGGTTTTACAAAGTTTCTACAGACCATGGGTTAAGCTTACATGCCCTCAAGATGCCCCCCCCCCTTTTTCTAAACAAATACAAATGTACTATGGAGGAATATGAGAGGGCTTTTACATGGTATCTACTAAACCTGTGGTATAGCAGTAGCATTTCCCAAAATCACACATCCGTATGAAGTCATTGTCAGTGGTTTCAAACGATCATCTCCAGTACCACGACCAGATTACTCATTCTTCCCAGTAATATATTGGCTCTTAAGCTGTATGTCTGCAGAGTAATAGACCCTTCAATATCAGGCTTTGGAGTATTCCATTATTACGTCTGCCATGATTCATGATTTTGATATCATGCCACGAATGCAGCTACACTGGAAAAGAACCCTTTAACTCGTGTGGTACCTTCCATGTGTAAATTGCACACAATTCCTCTCTGTACATTTTGGTTGTTTTTGTTTTATTTCTGTTATGAATGGCAAACAGTTTCATGTATATTTATTCAGTCGTCTTTGCTGCTTGTACGGTGCAGTGACAAGTCTCTACGCTCAGCGAGAAATCCGACCGGAGGGATAAATCCTCGCGTGAACAACCTGATGCGTCTTGCGGGCTGCCGACGCTGACGCCGGCATGTATGCACACTGAGTCACAGACTGGCCTTAATGTATTCTAATTTGCTTGGGAGTTTCCAAGCCATTTAGCTTGGAGACCAGGTAGTGACTTTGCTTTCCCCTCTCCCTTTCTCTCCCCCCCCCCCCCCCCCCAATCCACAGCATACATACACTTACAACCAATATGAGACTTACAAACATAAGATTGGTGTATGGGAACTTCAACGGTTATATACAATTTGATTTTTTTTTTTTCATGATGTGCAAATAATTCAGTTGCTTTTAATTCATAACTGTAACTCTTGCCGTGGCAAGTTTTCTTATGATTGATGACATACGTGAGCCATAAAACATTCTGCAACAGAAAATATAATCTACATTGCTCACTGATTTTGATAAGCCTGTGTTATGTTGTATCACATTGTCAAAATGTATCCTTTGTTTCATCATAGCTTGAATATTGTATGTATTTTCTTGTGTAATTCTGCTCATGAAAAAGTTGGAGAAACCAATAAATGAAATTAAAACAACTTAAATATTCAGGCCTGCCAACATTTACACAAAGAAATTAGGAGAGTCCCATAAGAGTAGTCAAAGGGGCATTTGTATGTTACATGCATCTCAATAGGTGATAATGATAACCAGGTCAGAGAGAATTCATATTTTCTCAGAATGTGAAGATATGTGACCCGCTACAACAAAAGGATCCTAAAGTCGCTGACGGCTGAGCAGAGAAAATCCACTTTGAAGTCAGATCATCAAAATTGGTTAAAACGATCAGATTTCTGTTTTTGGTATAATTTTGTAGTCTAATGTATCGTCTATCATCTTCTGAAATTTTGAAGCTAAATAATCAAAGGAAAGGCAAGAAAATAGTGATTTTCTGGGCCATGACTTTTCCGACTATCAACGGAACAAAAACATGTCTGAAGATTTGGATTTAGCGCCGCAGCTAGACTCCGCCCCTAGCAACGAGGGAGTGATGTTATTGGTCAGTGCATGGCATCCTGATTACTGATTGGTCGTGCGTAGACCGCTGGCGCTAAGCTTGAATGAACATCGCGGAGGTCGCTAGGAGCATACCTTCTACTGTCAAGCGGTGAAACTGTCTCGCCTCCCCTTGATCATGATAGCGTACGAAGGAAAACTTTGAAGGCATTTTTCTCCAAACTCTGATTTCCTCGACCACTTGACATGCGCTAATAAAATCATTGATATCTCCGCAACAGAGTACTTTTATGAGTTGTGTTATATATGAAATTAAAGCAGAAGAGTATGGGAATTATGTCATGCCATTTTCAGAAAATTGTCCTCCCCCAACTTTCGGATCCTTTTGTTGTTGCGGGTCACATATAATCTACATTGCTCACTGATTTTGATAAACCTGTGTTATGTTGTGTCACATTGTCAAAATGTATCCTTTGTTTCATCATATCTTGAATATTGTATGTATTTTCTTGTGTAATTCTGCTCATGAAAAAGTTACAGAAACTAATAAATGAAATTAAAAGAATTTACACATTGAAATTCGGAGAGTTCCAGAGAGGGGTTGTGTGTTACATGCATCTCAATAGGTGATAATGATAACCAGGTCGCAGAGAATTCATATTTTCTCATCAGAATGTGAAGATATGTGACCCGCTACAACAAAAGGATCCTAAAGTCACTGACGGCTGAGCCGAGAAAATCGAGTTTGAAGTCAGATCATCAAAATCGGTCAAAACGATCCGATTTCTGTTTTTGGCATAATGATGTAGTCTAATTTATCGTCTATTATCTGCCGAAATTTCGAAGCTAAATGATCAAAAGGAAAGGCAAGAAAATAGCTTTTTTTCTGGGCCATAATTTTTCTGACTTTCAACGGAACAGAAATATGTCTTAAGCTTTGGATTTAGCGCCGCAGCTAGACTCCACCCCTAGCAACGAGAGAGTGATCCTATTGGTCAGTGCATGGCATCCTGGTGACTGATTGGTCATGCTAGACTGCTGGGGTAAGCTTGACTGAATATCGTGGAGGTTGCTAGGAGCATACCTTTTATTGTCAAGCGGTGAAAACTGTCTTGCCTCCCCTTGATGATGATAGGGAAGGAAAACTTTGAAGGCAGTTTTCTCGAAACGCTGGGGAGCTCCTGGGAGAATCGAAGAGACTCGTTTCAACTTTTCAACTTTATTTTCACCTCCATCAAAATGAACAAAGAACTTTATGTACATTGCGTATACACGGGATATTTGTGATACAGAACAAAACTTGAAAAGGTACATAAGAAAATTATGAAAGTGAAAAGTAGATGTGATTACATCTTTGTTAAATACATAAAGCGTATAATACAAGTCAACTAAGGATGAGGATGGAAGTGGAGGGTCCCACTAAGAAGCAAAGCTTGTACGATATGGGACCCTCAGAAAAATACACAAAACATCAATATAAAACACAATAAACGAACCGATGTCAACTGACATCAAAATGATTGGGAAGAGGAAAAAGAGAGAAAAGGAAAGGAAAAAGAAGAGGAAAAAAAGAGAGGAAAAAAAGGGAGAAAAAAGAGGGAACTACAGCATGTGCCATCGTGGACGCAAGCAATCTGGATTTCATAATGTAAAATAAGTGATAAAATACAAGCTGGATTGAATGTAATGCTTTTATACGTAGTTATGTTGGTAAGAATGCAGGAGAAAAAAAAACACATCGTTATATTTAGAACACAGAGAGGGACATAGTTTAATAGGAGGACTTATGTAAAAAAAAAATGATGACTTGACTGAGATGATAAAGGGAAACTAACTCTGTTGGATGTTGTAAAGTTTCAATAAAAATGGTTTTAATTTATTCTTAAAGGAAGATACGGGCACAAACTTTCACAAATTGGAATCACCAGCCTTTTACGCACTGAAATTTTTGTGAATGCTGACTATCACAAGAGCATGAGTTACATACCATACGTACTACTAGTAATTTTACTTGCACAAATCTTGGCTCCTCACAAAATTTGCAAAAGTTTCATGCATGCACACAAAAGTTGTAACCCTTTTGGTAGATTCCAAATCTTGAATATGTATGGAAGTCTTATGATCAAATATTGTCTGATTCTTTTTTTTTTGTTTTTTTTTTTTTTTGGGGGGGGGGGGTATGCTTTAATTTTTCATCTCTCAGAATATCAAATACACCCTGACCTTTTTCCTTCACGTACCTACTCAAAAATTCCGATTTACATACCCTGTCGGCTAACCTTTCATTTTAAGCTCCCTAATTGATATCATTTCAGACACATTCTACGTGCTATCAAGCTCAATTATGTCCTCAACCTACTCCCCAACACACACTGTGTAAATGACAGCTAGAGAAAATATAAAATGACACGCACGGTATAAAACCATACGGCCAACACGAGGCCTGTTTTAATGTGATCCATTAAACACGGCCCACCATAAACTCCTTCATGGAAATATGTGGGTCCTTGACACAGCGCCATCATGGAAGCGAAGATACTCAAGCGTTATCATTCCAACTTGATTACTTCTCCGTAGGGGAAGATAGGACACTGGAGGAGTACTGCATCCTGTGTGATCATAACCTTCTGGAGAATGAGGGCAGGGTGTTCCCTTTCTGAGTAAACTCCTCAGCGAGATGGTTGGCTACACATTAAGGCGAGCACCATGGAATATTGATAGCAGTGAATGGGGGGGGGGGTATAATGAACGAGAGCTGAAGAAATAGATTTTCATATCACTGTATACAGACTTGAAAGTATAATCGCTAACCACACACTATGCACATCAATCCATACTTCATGCAATTGAATTCACACAACGAATCCTTCACATACAGACATGCGAATATACATACCGACACACTGAGACCCCGTTTACAGTGCAGGGCCGGGCCGAGCCGCGGCCGAGCCGCAGCTGAGCCCGGCCTCAATTGCACGGGGCCGAGCCCCCCAATTCTGTCCGTTTACAGTGCCGGGCTCGGCCCGGACTTTTAATTCAAACCTTTCAATATTTTGTCGTAATGATGCTCTGCTTGTAAAAAAACACTATTACTTGGAGGGTGCTTGTCACAATGTGGTATAGTCTGGTTTCCAGACCCTTTGCCAACTGGACTTCGCGGCGACGATGGTCGCTGCCCCGCGACAAAGTCACCACCTTTGCCAAAGGCAAAGGCCTCTGCAGGAAAAAACCACCTTAAACTACACTAGTTTTCGACGTTGAGGGCGTTAATATCCTGAATAGCGAAATAGTACGGGCAGAGGGTCTGGAAGCCAGACTAAATTTGGTACCGCATTTGGCCCAGTTTGCGTTTACAGTGAGAAGAGGCCAGGCTCGGCCGCGGCTGAGACCACCTCCAGAGCTTGGCCATATGTGCGGCCGATTTTGGTACCGCATTTGGCCTTTTGCGCGTTTACAGTGAAATGAAGGCCGGACTCGGCCACGGCCGAGCCCTCACTCACTGTAAACGGGGTCATACATACAGACACACAAAAATGTAGTCTTGTGCCTAGGAAAATGACCCAAATGCTGGTGAGGCACATGAGTATAACATGTGCCTCAAGTACATTCACATCATTCTCCCGGGTACACAACGATACAGTGACAGAGAATCTACGAATTTGCAAGTCGAACAACTATTACAGGCGTTCAACGGCAAGAGATCTCGATAACAAACACTGAGTAAGATGCTAAATACCAAGTAGGAGCAACAAAAGGAAAGTGTAGGCAGAATATTTGCTGAAAGAAGAGTGAAAAAGGCTATAGATTTGAGCACAATATGAGCCAGGTCAGATCAAAAGATCTTTATTGAGTTTGATGGTTAGCAGTTGGGGACTATGAAAGTAACAGCCAAGCCCTTCTTTGATGTACAATAGCCCTCTGAAATGGGCACTCCCCATATTTTTAGAGAGTGTGGATATCAGAAAGGTGTTAGTTATCACTAAGACCAGATAATTTATTTTCAGTTTCATATGTCAACTTTTTTTTTTTTTTTTTTTTTTGGGGGGGGGGTATTTTTGATGAGGTCAATATAAACAAGGACAACAACAGAAATATCAAGAATCATTGCTACAGGGAATAGAGTTAGTATGGAATATGAAAGTGTGCTTTGATGGATATTCATGACCACACCCTTTAAGAAGCCATAAGGCAAAATACTCTGAACAACGCCGACTATACACTCACCCTATAGACAAGGTACATTATGAGACAGATTATGATTGTGTAGTCATAACATACAGTTTAACCTGTCTATACATGTAGTTGCCATTTCTGTCGTTTCCCTTGGGTGGCCGCTGTAGACAGGTTTGACTGTACTGGAAGTTTTCAAAGTTTATCAATGAAATTCATTCTCCAGTAATAAAGAAAGTCAAGTCAT
The DNA here is from genome assembly GCF_040938485.1 of Diadema antillarum. Lineage (NCBI taxonomy): Eukaryota > Metazoa > Echinodermata > Echinoidea > Diadematoida > Diadematidae > Diadema > Diadema antillarum. Next base: position 451,155 of record NW_027271061.1, read on the forward strand.
AATCTTCAAGGGTAGAGTTTAAAAACATTCAGTATGTGTTTTAAGGGTGGTGAAGGGGATGCAAAAACCTTCATTTCATGCACAAGGCTTTGATGGCACATTTTGGCTACTCTCTGATTTTCAAAGTCATTTTAAACACAGAACAAGTAAAAGATATATAAAGACAGCTTTTCAGATGACACCTCACTTTAATTTATTCAAACTGACACGACATGTCTGAGCTCATGACTAGTAAAATGAGGAAAGTATTACAGGTTGACTGCGAGAACCATCATCTCTCCTGTGCATTATAATACCGGCATGTATCTCCCCCTGACCTCCAAGAAATGTCTGTCGTCATGGCAACAGGAAGCTTCGGTCTATCCATCTTCAGATTGGGGGGGGGGGGGGGGGGGGGGGGGGGGAGGAGGAGGAGGAGGAGGAGAGGTGGCAGGGGGTAGGGAGGAAGGAGGGGAGGCAATAGGGAGTAGCGGATAATCACCTCTATCCGATTCATCTTGATTAGCTGCGTGCAGAGCTGGGTGCGCCCTTTCTCACCTTACATGCTAAAACTCTATTTACCATTGATCGGGGGCAATCAAACCGCTCCCGTACGTCGTAAATATCCGGACAGACCGACTCGAACAGGCTGGAGAACAAGGAGGCGGTGGGAGTATGTGCTTCACAAAATACGGCCGTGCACCTGGTTGCAAAGTGCATGTAATGCAAGACTGTTTTTTAGACAGTTTTAGAATGAAAAGATGTTAGGATGGAAGTAGGACAGTGGATGGAGGTCCATAGAAGACAGAGGGTGAGAAAGAATAGATTTGATGAGGCATAATATTAACAGCCTTGTCAGTAGTGATAGAATGGAAGAGAACTAAGGAGGTATAGGTAGAGAATGCAATTTTACACAGATGGGAAATACAAAAGTGGATGGTAGCTCAATTTGAGACGTACGAAAAGAGAATATGTTGTTAGAATGTGTGTGTGTGTGGTGTATGTGAGAAAAAGAGAGAAAGGTACGAAGAAAGAATTTGAATGGCGATCGGGAAATAAATACCAAATAAAAGACTGTCAGAAACTGTTGCTATTATAAGGTACAGTAAGATTGAGCAAAATTAACCCTTTCTGTGTGGCAGGACTTGGGACAGTGCGTACAATGCTATGGGGTGTTCTGTGCCAATCAGCACTCAAAAGACTTACCGTTGTGTGCCTGGGAGAATGACGCAAATGCACACGATTCAAGGAAGGCGTGCCCGGGATAAACGATGTGAAGACATGCGAGGCACACATTATACTTTAGGCCTCATCAGTATTTGCATCTTTCTAGCAGGACACAACAATAAAAAAAAAACAACCCTAAAGCAGCAAGATGATGTACTGATTTGTGACTTGGAAAATCATAAGCTTGATCCTGAAATAGTGTCGTACTTTCCAAATGCAGATACATTGACCAATCAAACTGATGTGTGTCTAGAATCTTTTTTCCAAGAAATATTTGGGCTAGTTTGCAACAAAACAAGCTACTGTAATCTGTAAAACAAAACAGCCCTTTCATGAATTCAACATAAATGTATCTTCTTATCCCACATGGAAATGTTCATACCTTCATGCAGGCATTCATAGAATGTACTGAGATGTGCATTGAGCAGAGCACGGAGATTGAACTGAGAAACTGTGAGTGCAAGAGCTAAGGAATGGCTATGGAAGATAGTTGAGAAAAACAGCAACAAGGGCATTACTGCGCTAGACCACAAGCATAGGAGAGGTAGTGCTCTTTTGCTTCCCAACTGACACAGAAAACAGAGGAGAAGTGAACAATCTGTCCAATGCTCCGAGTAGTTTTTCCTACCAAGGAGGTATGAGAGAGTATACCTCCTTGTTCCTACCAGGGAGGTGGAAGAAAGATGGAGTGTGCTCTTTTGAGTTTCCTTTGAAGTCATGCGTGGCCCCGACAGCGTTTTTTTCCCCCTCCCGTAATCCCATTACTCACGCTCGGCGCACTGCAAGTCGTAAATCTTGTGGCGGAAACTCACGACGCGAAATGCATTGTGGTCGGGGAATAAAATGGCGTCCTACGGTGTGAGCACAGAACTCTAGAGTGTAAGCAGTGGTGTAAGCAGTGGTGGTGGTTCTGGCGATCGTGATTTTGACGGAGACGAGTTTGTTGAGGAGGAATTGCTTCTTTAGCAAATTCAAAATCACATTGACACAGCAACTTAACGAGATTTGATTTACAATTGAAACTGAAACTCAGAAAGTTAGTTGGGCCTTGGCTTGGAAATTGGAGGCCAAGGCAAGGGCAAGGCTCAGAACACTGTTTAGCGCAGCGTCACCTCAGGTATGCTGCCTAGTAAAAGCATACCTAACGTTAGTCCTAGCTAGTAGACTCTAGTATTTCACAAACTAGAATTTAACCACTGTTAAACGTTAGATTCTACTAGCTCCAGAGGTGTACTCTACTACTTTTTAATTCATTTTTTTGTAACGTTAGCATGGGGTAGAGTCAAGCCGATTACCGGTATTTACCGATGAATGATCGAGGGAGAGTGAGGCGAAACGCTGTATACTAAGCCCTGTTTCCCCCCTAAAATATACTTACAGCATCATACATCTAGGCTTTTGTAGATATCATCTTTAATTCTCTACGGAAAATTATTATAATAAAGGCTGATATGTCTAATTTACACTTTTTAACACTCAACTTTACATTCCAATATGTATTTACTAGTAACTCAAATTCACCGAAACAACGGCAACGAACGCTGTCCCGACGCCTACCCGGCGGCCTTACAACAACCCGACGAGTACGCTGAAAAGCCCCAGCTCGCTCGGGTGCAGACGAAAAAAATCCCGCTTCGGTCTCTATGAAGCACTACTTTTACACTCGAACTGTTTGAAAACACGCTCGAACACGCTCATGTAACTTATATCATTTTGAAGATCAAGGTCAGGCCTACCTCTCTAACTATAAAAAAATTGCGGAAATGTGCGGAATTTCTCATAATCGATACAGAAACAATATGATGACATCTCTAGCGCACAAAACTAACTGCTCAGTAACTCCGTTGTTTGTGTACCGATTTCGCTGGTTCAAACGGCAATCTCCTCAGCACAGTCTGCTGAACCAGCGAAAGGTATAGACATACCACGCTACCCAATTTTTGAGCCATAAGTTGTAGTTTTCGAAGGGGGACGTCTTTCACTGAATGTAATAGACTGCCAAAATGTTGAATATGACGTCATTTTGTCGGTGCCACGCATCGCTTCAAAGCCCGATTTTTACGAGCGTGTGTTTATGGAAGGCCTGGAAAGGAGATCATGTTGCGTCACTCTAGTGCGCCGGAGGGTGATGGGTGGACCGATAAGGCCAGATTTTGACATATTTATCACAGAATGAGGGTTGGATTTCAAGACGTAATCGGTGTAAGACCACTTGATTTTTTTCTCTGAGGGAAGCTCTCAGAGTGCCATCTCCATCTTTCTTCCACCTCCCTGTTCCTACACACTCTCGATATCATACACTTACACAGGCACCCTAAAGTTACTTTATTGCTGACAGCTATCTGAGCAGAGATAATCTAAATGGTACATATTCAAAATTATGATTAAGGTCTTCGTCCTGCAAATATACAAGACAGGCACCACGAATGGAGATAGACCAATGTAATGGTGTAAGGCTTTACATAAGTATGAGTCCTGCATGAAAGATTTCAGACACCAGAGTTATAATCGGGATCGTGCCAACCAAGTCAATCCCCCCAGGAGAGTACAACAAGCGAGCCCACAGCAAATGAAATCACGTCCTCTCGTACAAGTTTAATCAAATCTACACATCAAACGCATTACCAGAGAATTTTCTGCCAACTCCCAACGAAACGAATGCATAACGCACTTCCAGTCTTATAAGAGCAGCAAGAAATGAAATACGCAAAATGTCAGAGAACTGATGAAATAAAGCGGGTCTCGAGTCGTCTATCAATGCTAGGGCTGATGAGACTGAATGCTATTTACTACCACATGTGTGCCCAACTTCCCAAGAGCGTTCGCAAGCCTTTGTTTCCGTAATCAAATTCCATCCTCGGCGAGTTGGCTGGCAGCCTACTCTGCCGTCTGACAACCATTCAAAACAAGTTTTGTGGGAGCAGCAAAGAAGGAAGAAAAACATGGAAGCATGACATCAAAAGATGGACTGCCCCTAGCCCTAGTTAGTATTGGCTGTTGCAAAAATATTTATCTATTTTCCTTCCTCTGAAAAACAGCATGAGAAGGTGACCTACAAGTGTAGATTTTGGGTTGGGCCCAACATTTTTCAGAGAAGAGCCAACCAAACCAACATGATTGCTACATTTAATTTGCAACCTAGAAAAACAACATTTTAACCCGTTGAGGACGAGTCCCGAGTATACTCGGGGCAGGTGTCTGGGGGAAATGCGTGTTGTAGCAAAATCAGTCCGTCCTCAACGGGTTAAAGAGAAAGAGAGGAAGGCATTACTTCATACAAACATCAGTTTTCCTTATCTACAAATGACTTGAAAGATATTCCCCTTGAATGAAATAATAGCATTCAGTTGCTAGCATTCATCTCAAAACAAAGCAACATGACACTATGAAATGAACATGTAGGCCTATAAACAAGGGTGTATCTGTGGTTCTATCTATAACATAAACCCAAACATCAGCTAGATGATGCTATCAGTGCTGGCAGGAAAAGTCTGCTGGATGATGATCAAAAAGTTATGATTACTTGCATATCATGGAAAGGGTATCATTTTGAATGGAAGCTGCATACAATGTCATATTTTTCCTTTCAAAACAAAATAATATAAACAGACATCTTGTGGACATGATGTCATAAAGACATCTGAATACCAGCCATAACAGTTAGCTGGGGGAGACATGTACACACTACCAAATTAAGACATTTCTAGTAAATCAACGCTGAAGAAACAGGGGATGCCTGGTGGGTCCTTAATGAGGAATTACGTCTCCATGTTGTCTACCAGAATCAGATGGGCTGAGAGAAGAAGATCAGACAGCTGCAGATATCTGGTTTAGGGGTAGCAGCCAGGCACAATCAACATTTATTGCACCACGGTCTGGTCCTAATTGGTGAAATAAATGCGATGCCTATTAAACAATAATGTAGCCAATCAACATGCTAGGGCAGATGACGGTATTTGATAATGATGATGATGGTGATGATAATGACAATGATTAGGCCTACATGAGAGTGATGATGGTGATGTTGGTCATGATAATTTTGATTATAACGATGACAATTACAACGGTGATGATAAGGATAACAGTAAAGACTAAAGAGAGTCATTGTGCTGGTGCTGTGTGTAAGCATGATTTTGAATGTTGATAATAGCATTAACAATGCTGCCTATGAAAGTATCGAATGGCAATTACCTTCTAAACTTCGAATTTTGGAGATGGTGATTTGGCTAGGAGGATGATGATAATAAAAGTGACTTGACCTGAAGTGAAATAAAGTGCAATGTTACATCAGGTCCAGGTCATAAATGTTTGAATAATAATAAGATTGGCTATATGAATGAGAAGGACCCTGAGATATGGTTGTCTAATCATCCTTACTACTGTCATGTGACTGTCATGTGACTGTCATGTGATTGCACTGTAGCATTCTCTACTGGCTTTGAACCAACAGAGACTAACCGAATGATTCTAAAGTTACATGAAAGTATCGAGTCTTTATGTCTTGAGGCATGTGTGTAAATAGAACACACATATTCAACACAGAAAGGAGAAACTGAAAGAAAGACATTATTAATGCAGAAGGCCTGAGAATATGTACTGTAACAGATTGTTATCACTTGTCACCCTTTGTATTTTTTTTGAAGATCACAACTACTGATCTGTAATTTTATCAAACATGTCGGGGAAAAAAATGAAACCAACAGAACTCGACTCTGTCATCTACTGCTTTCCGGGCAGCAACACTATACCACCAGGCTATGACTGATTGCTGGTAGTGATGTGATGAACTTGGAACAAATACGAGGCTCTGAAATTCTGACATTGTTATAGTCCAAGGCAGACATGGCCTATTAAATTAAAGAAACTATTTCTTGCGACGATTTTAGTCCGTGGTAACCTTCTACGAGCACAGAGCAAATTCAGCTTACTCAGGCATGAGCACTACACTTGGATGTAGATTAAAAAAGAAGTAACTAAATCAAAAAGATGTTTATCATTAGATGCCAAGAACTTTTCCTGTATGATGATTTAATACCACTAAAACTGTCTGAACTTCCTCACTGCGAGACTAAAGGGCCATTCTCATTGCAAAAAATTGCGATATGAAAACTCGCGATGTTTTACCTTTGTGTCTACATTGGCAGGTAAACATCGCGAAGTTAGCTCCGGTGCCAACAATCGCGATCTTTCATGACGTACTGAGCATGCCCAGTTTACTCCAATCGCGCGCTTGGCCTTTGTTTGGGGTAAAGCGGATACTGAAGTCACGTGAGTAATATCGCGATATTTCTGCTCCGTGCGTTCTCATTGTAAAACTCTTGCGAAGTTTCGCTCGAAGTTGGAAAAATCGCACTCCGTCTTGCGATTTTTCGGGCGATGGTTTAGTGAGAGTTGCTAGGCAACTTTCACCGTAACTTCGCGATTTTTCTAATATCGCGAGTTTTCACCTGCAATGAGAATGACCCTTATCCTACGTGTCAATCTCTTGTTATTCTTGTCCCATTGTATTCCACACAGTGTTCTCTCACTGGAATCTAACCCAGTCATGACTGCTGTCAGCCCATCTGTACACAGTATCAGTAGCTGACTGATAAAGAGGGTCTGAATGGGTTAAACTGCATGGGGTGTGAATTCTTCAGAGACCTCAATAACATGCTCTATGCCAAAAGCTGTAAAAGAAAAAAAATATATATTTTTAGTAAGCGATCTTTTGCACTCAGCCAGGCAAGGTGAATTTTCTGTGTCTTCAATTTTGCAGATGGTCATGAAAACTGGGCACAAGCACTTCAAACGGCTCACTACTAACATGGCACTTAAGGGCTTTACTTTATTGTAAAGGATAGCTGGTCCAACATACAACAGCAAATACACTCACGCTACAGGACTAGCAAATGTGAAGAAAACTACAAATAACATACTGTATAACGAGGAATGTTCGCATGCACTTAAATTTCACAAATTTCGCGAGAGCCGAGTTTTGTGAAAAGGTTTAAAATGCACGCTAAAGATCTTGTCTACACTATAGGTATGCATTGAATGCTAGAGGCAAAACTGGCGAAAATTTCATGCTGCGAATAAGGACGTCGGCTCCCATTCGCGAAAATTTGATTGCCACAAAAACATTGTGTTTTATGAACATCTCAGTTACACCCTACAATATACCTACTTTGATATCAAAGATAATATCATATATGATGGTCGGACTCCTATAACATGAAAAAAAAATTCACATACTTTCATTTTTGTACTAATTTCATAAATTTTGTGAAATGTGTAGAAATTTCCATTTATGCAGTACATATCAAATAATGGCATGTATCTCACTTTGTTTTGTTTCATAGGTATTGTTCAGTAAAGGTGAAAGTCATGCACATAGGTGAAAAAGTCACACAAGTACAATAATGTAGGCCAAGGCGAGCTTGATACAGCTAGAGCGGCTCAAAACAGGCGCACCAGTACGTGGGTGTGAGGGTGTGTGCAGTGGGAGAAGGGGTTGTCACATGGTTGGTTGAATAACCCCATTTGATTAGAAGACACCTTTTAATAGGTATTCCTCCCCCCTCCCCCCACTCCCTCCTTCACCTTTGAGTGTTTGAACAAACCCTAACTGCCAGACAGTAAAAGCAACACCACTCTCATCTGGTTGGTATGGAACATTACCTGCACTCTGATATACCCCTAGAAAATAATGCTGCAACATTCATAGCGTGCTCACTCATTGGGCTGTGTGATAAGCCTCGAAGGTCATATAGGAGGCAAGCCCATACAACCTCCAACATAACATGTTTGCTGAGGTGAAATGTTCCACCTAGTTGTTGTTGTTGTGGTAATTTTAGCCTTCTGGCAGATCTGTATGAAAATTATATCATGTCATATCATGCCAATTGGCATCCCTGTGTAATTGGCGAGCTTAATGTTAAGGGCACTGCAGAAAGCATCTACGTGAAATTCAAGGATCGAGACGATGATTGAATCAGACATTCATGTATGTGCGAGTGTGTGTGTGTGTGTGTGTGTGTGTGTGTGTGTGTGTGCATGTGTGTGTGTGTGTGTGTGTGTGTGTGTATCATCAGCGATGTCAAGAGTTCAATGACTACCAAGGGTGTTGTTTATACTTTAGTTCATGCTCAATGCTTTGTTCAGCATTATTCCAGAGCAGATAAAATTACCGATAATCATATTTTTATTCTTGATAGATTGCCTTCATGATCACAAACATGGTGTCCTTGTGTTGAACTTGATGTGTTATACTGGAAATTTTTTTTTCTACAATGTACTTTGTCTTTGTTGCATGGGTACATCAGTGTTTGACAGCTGCTATTTTTTCACAATACTTCCAAATGCCAAATTGCCCAACAAGAAAAAAAGCTACGGAGGAGCAGCATGTATCACTCATGTGAAGAACAATGATTCTTGCAGTTGTGATTATGTTTCTGTAAAAGTAACAACCGAACTTTTATAACAGTAACTTGTTTGAAGATACAAAGAATTATTGCTGTAAACTGAGACAAGGCTGACTTTTTTTTTCTGGATTCCTATTTTGTTTGGGGACTTTTTGATTCAAAAATGAAAAAGAAATTCTGCACTGTTTTAACCAACATCAACTAGTTTGGCAGGGTGGAAAAAAGTTGACAGTGAAACTATGTAATGGGTCTGACCTATGTGCCCTAACTTCCCAGCATCATAATACGATGTGTGGAAGTTTGAATCTTAATTTATTTTCAGCTGGATTGGGTACCCACATCACGCTACACTCATCCAGCAGTTTATGATACAGAGAACTTCTGTACGCAAGCGCACCATATTATATACCCCAAGTGAGCTGCAATAGGCTGTGCCAATTGTCAGGGAGTTTACACAGCGTCATCTTACATGAGAAAACAGAATTATACACCAACTACACATGCATGAAAGTCCTCAGGGGCCTGCTTCTTGTGGCATATTGCTGCCCTATTTTACTGGCACAATTCCACCAGTCGTTCTCTACTATCTTTCTTTTCGCCTTCTCATCTGTTTATTCAGTCCTTGAATTCATCTATCAATTGATGTACACCCCTTCATAATGATATATATCATTTTCAAATTTGTCTTTAAATATTACACTCAACAAGAGGATTTTGAATAAAGAGCTAGCATTGACAGCTTTTATAGTATGTTGTATGTACACAGATGTACAAATACATACATTTGTACAAACATTAATTTTGTATGTACCACAAAATAAGCAAATATCTATCTATTCATTCATTTATCTGCCTACATACCTATCTATCTATCCATCCATCTATCTATTTATCTATCTACATGCATCTATTTATCTATCCACCTACTATCTATCCATCTATCTATCTATCTATATATCTATCTTTTTATCTATCTACTATATCAACTCATCTATCTATCACTTAAAATTCCAGTGATGGTCATGACGTAATAAATGAGACTAAACAATGCCTTTGCAGCACTGGAAAAAAAATGACTATAATCAAGAAATATCTCCATGTCTTGAGGCTACATATCCAGGGGAATTCTTTAAACATCATATTACTCTGTCAATGTCATAAGAAATTTGAAGTTCAGATAAATTTACATCAGGGGTTTTTGTGCAAAATTTTGGTAGATATGCAAAAAAAATAAAGGAAACGCTACTGTGAGAATAAAAATAATGCCTTTGTTGGCAGTATCACAAATTCTTTTCAAACAAAAAGGGAGCAAATCATACGCAGAGATAAAGATGGACAAAAGGAAACAAAGACAGAGAAAGAGCATGAATGCAGAGCGACAGACAAAAAAGTGGTGATGGCTCAATTACATTAGAGACAGTCACTGGTGTGAAGTAATCTCATTACCCCTCATCCATTCATTCCGATATTATATCACCATTGATTCGGGCTAATTGATTGGATCAATACTGAAAGAGCACAGTCTAGTGAGGAGTCGACTCCATTCAATAGTCTAGCTCGCCAGCTGTGACACCTGGCACTGGATCTGAACAATGCGATACATATCAGTTGAGATTCCACTGAAAATGATGACAGTTATTAAAAAAAAATTGCAAATAATGATAAAAATGATAATGATGATGATGATAAACATGATAACAATATGAAGATGAAAGAGAAGATGAAAAAAAAGAAGAAAAAAAGAAGATGAAGATGATGATGATGATGATAATGAAGATGATGATGATGATGACGACGACGATGATGATGATGATGATGACGACGATGACGACGATGACGACGACGATGACGACGATGATGACGATGATGATGATGATGATGAAGGAGACAACAAAGAAGAAGGGTACATGCCTATTTCAGGGAAGCATGAATTTGCTCAGGATAGCTTTTCTCAATGTCATTCATCATATGTGTCTATACCATGGCGTCCTCTTTCAATATCCCAGTACAGTTGCATATGCAAATGTGACAACAGAACATGAATATTGAATATCAATGAGAGAAGGAGTAGCTGTGCAGAGGAGGAGGAAATGCAAGGAAGAAGTGAAAGAAGGATGAAAGGAAGAAGAAAGAAAAGAAAAAGAAGAGCAGAAGTTCAAAAAAAAGAAAAGAGGATATGAAATTTTAAGCAAGAGCAATTTTTGTAATCTCCTGTGGCAGAGCTGATCTGACTGACCTGTTTACATAAGTCTTCAAATTCATGGAAATTTTCTTCCAGGACCTGATACCATACTGCTCAATCAAGCTCCTTGAGTTTTTCAATGTTTAGAATCCAGTTTGAAAGCACTAGCTGTTGCTATATCAGGCAAGACTTCAGCAAGTTTTCTGATTGTTGGGAGCAACCTTTGCAATGACAGTGATCAAGAAATTTGAAAATGACTACACATTGGTCTGTTTGAGGACAGCCGGTACTCATTTTAGCCCGAATAAACTCTGCAACAAACAAGCAGTATTCCAGACCAAGATGAAAGTGGCAAGATTGTTGCAAAGAGAAGCCTACCACTACCAGCTAGTTTGCTCATTTACACTTTAAGTGAAACTAATCCATTCTTCACTCGCAAAACACAACCATGTACCAAAACCAACCCATAGGAAATACGCATATGATCCAAATGTGAACAGAGTTTATCGTTACCCACTTGTGTTGCACATGTCCACAATACACTTATACCGGTAC
>NW_027271061.1:467500-507500 GCF_040938485.1 Diadema antillarum
TTTTCGGGGACAGAGCGTATGCTGACCTTTTAACCGCTTCTGCAGAAATGCGCGCACTGCAGACAAAGAGCGCACTACTTTAAACTACCGCTCAAGAGTGATTGATGGGAAGTGAGGAAAAAGCCATACCTCCTGTTCTCGCTCTGAAATGTGAAACCATCCTCTGTCGTGTGTAAGGAGGATAATTCTAATTTTAATTGTAATTGTAATTGCAATTCAACATTGCAATTACGCTTCTTGACCCGTGTGAAAAACAGCCCTGGGGTGATCCTGCTGTCTCTTCATGTGCCTTGCCTCCATCCTGCCCCCCCCCCCCCCCCCAAAAAAAAAAAAAACAGGAAGAAAAAGAAATAGTAAAAAGAGCAGTTCTTGCAGCCAAAATGGGTACTCCTGATGCAATGGCAGTGCCTGAAAGAGGTAGCAATGAAACCTTGCCTTTGGCAAAAATTCGATTCTCCAGAGATGATTACTGTCTACGTACGACTGTGAGATGAGAAAATGGCCAATCTAGCTCACAGAGTTTGATATCAGAAATATGACTTTACTTGTCCAGTATCCATAAGACAGCCTGGAAATTCAACAAGCAGCATGTCATCATTTATTTTGGGGTTCATTTTCATGGTTCTTGTGATGACACTCAGTCACTATCGGTGCAAACCAGCTTGCATAACACAAAAACCATGTATAAAATATGTATTATAAACTCTCATATTTTTATGCCCATATCACCCTATTCCTTGCTATTGTTCAGGAAAATTACACGTACAAGCAACCTTCTGCGGCGTACGCTCACCACAAGTGCATTATATGCATACCATGATTGGGATTTGATGTCATTAGGGGCATGTTCCGATTCACACATTAATGAAATTTGCTACAGAAAATTGGATTAGAGTCGTGATTGAACACAAATCCCCAAATACTTGGATCAGAGCTCTGTCAATGCAATCAGTGCTTGGGAAATGTGTAGCAAAAAATAAAGTTCCCTAGAGACACTGGGAAAGTATAACTCTTTCTTCATATTGGATAATCATGATTGCTGTGTCCAGATTTGCATCAATTTTGTTGCATTACAGATTATCAACATGTCTGGCTGATTTGCGTTCCCCAGGTCATCATCACAAAAATATTTTAAAGTTTTTGATGTAGGCCTAGGTCATACAGCCTGTACATACAGTCACGCAGTTTACATTTAACAGTCACATGTCTTTCAGGCTGATTTCATTGTACCAATGGCCGACTTTGACAAATCTTTAAGATGCCAACTCTCTGAAACACTTTAAAGTTGTTTTCTTGCACTTGTTACAATACAAACCCAATGATTACCCAGCCTGATTGTAAACATCCCATAACCAAAAAGCATATCCACACATAAACACAATCACACATTGATTTTCTTATACCCGTCTTGCGTGAGAACAAACAGCTATTGATCATAATGATTCTGGCAAAAATAATACTGGGCAATTAACAGATGTAACAATGCAAAAGTGTGACATATTTTTAAAGCAGAAGAAACAAAACAGGCCCGACCACTTTGAAATAACCATAGGCTCCAATATATGTAACACACAACACATTCACACACACACAAAATAAGTAGGCTTTATTTCTTTCTATCATTCTATACTGTTTTGTAGATGATTCATCCTCTTCACACTTGTTCATAATAGCTCTCCACTTCATCTGGCTGCCACCCAAACACAAATATAGCCAGCCATAACTTTCTCGACCTGTGGACGTTAAAGGCATAATTTACCATTTGCAGATGAAACAAAAACTCAGCATTAGTGCTTTAAAATAATAATTCTAAAATGTGAGTTAAGGATAGAAACAACCACTCTAAAAATTTGAATCCGTATAATCGATGTTAAGTATTGTTAAATACACAAAATGTGAACAATAGTTATAATAAAAATGTGTCCAGACTAAACCGTATACAGTTACGGTTTATTGAGAAAAGCACTGATATCTCCTTGTATTTTAGGCTTTATTGCAAAAATTGTATATGGTAGGATGTTTTGTGATACAACAGACCAACACATATGCATCAAATGTGATATCTTGAACATTTTTGAAATCACTTCTCCCAAAGGTAAATTGGACCTTTAAGTACACACTGCCACTCTCACACGGTCCATATTACTTGGCCATAAACACTGTCGCCTCTTGACATTTCGCGGACACCGGCTGCCCGTCCCTTCAATTCTGGGAAAATTTGATACCATCCGGTTCACCATCACAGCTCTGAAGGTCTGAAAAGCTAATAAAAACTTATTTCAGAGACAAATATGGAAAATATATTAACGGCTACTGCCAAAACTTGTAACTCTAATTAGACATCACAGCCTGCTGTGGACTAGGGTGTGAGGGAAAGGATAAATTTGCCGGATTTGGATAACCAATGCACGCTGGATCTGTTTTTTTGTTTTTTTTGTTTTTTTGGTTTTTTTTTTGGGGGGGGAGGGGGTGTTTTATCTCTACCAAGACTTGGACAATATGGAAAGAGGGAGGGGGCGAGCAGGAGAGAGATACAAAGGAAATAAGGCCCTTGCACTTGCAATTTACCCCTTGGGGCTGCTTTTGAAGACAGAGTGATATCATTAAGATATAGTTAATATCAAGCATAGGAGATATCTTAGTGATGTTAACTCTTGGTGAAGTCCTATGAAAAACAGCCATCAAAAGTGCGAGGATGAACAAAGCGAATAGGGGGAAAGACAGAAAACAGCTCCCCGTGACGTAGAAAAGCGGAAGTCAAGACTACTAATAGGGTTTGTATTCAGTGCAATTGAGGAGTATGAGTAAGCACATCCTATGCAAAATATTTTCATAATCTTCTAGTCTCTAGTCATTCATCCGTGACGTTCCTAGTCTAAGTAGAACTGACTGCATTTAATTGTCATATTTGCAGAATTTCCTCAAAGGAAACCCTACCTCACCATTGTTTTCTAGAAAAACAACAAAAAGTACTTCTTGGAGGCCAAATGACAGCAAAAGGCAGTGATCTATGACATACCTGAATGACTTAAAGGCATAATTTACCATTTGCAGATGAAACAAAAACCCAGCTTTAGTGCTTCAAAAAAGTTCTAAAATGTGAGTTAGATATAGAAACAGCAAATATGAATTTGCATCAGCATAATTAATGTTAAGTATCGTCAAATATACAAAATGTGAACAACAGTTATAAAGAAATGTTTCTAAACTAAACCATCTACAGTGTATGGTTTATTGAGAAAAATAGTGACAACTGGCTTAATTGCAAAATTATTACAGGTTGTACATGGTAGCATGTTTTGTGATACAACTGACCTACACATGTGCATCAAATGTGACATCTCAAACATTTATTAAATCACTGCTCCCAATGGTATACAGTACCTTTATTCGTTGATACAAAAAGCTTTCATACTTTGGTAATTGTATTCAGCGAAACAGGTGGTTTCTAGTTGGTACCCTAAAGGACTGAAAAGACATCATGGTTGCTTCATTGTGGGAAAGTAGAGGAAACTCCCATAATGAAACATAACCAGGAGCATGAATGTTGGAATAGATTCTACAGTAGATCGAGACTGGTAACATCATCAAGTTTATTTTTGATTTACAAGCAGCCAAAATATTCCTAATACAAATTTAATAACTTTCCTTCACAGGTCAGCAAAATTTGATTGGTTTTATGAATCAATCGGCAGACCTAGTGAGATCCGACGAGCTGAGCAATAGATCATTGCCAATTTGATCTAAATTAGGAGAAAATCCATAATGTCAATATCACATGTAGAGAACAGTTTCAAGCATGGGGATGAGTACAGTCAACACTGTAATAACCAAATACCAGTGTTTTATAGGCTTTCTCATCGTTTTACACGTTTTCTCATCGTTTTACACTGGCAGTGAGCACATCACAACTACTTCATTAAAATTTCATTGCTTGATATGATGCAATCATTGGTTTGGTTTTTGTTTTTTTTGTAATCATCACTAATCACCGAAGTCCCTATCAAAATTGGACACTGTATTCTTAAAGGTCCTGTTTACCTTTGGGAGCAGTGATTTAAAAATGTTCAAGATATCACTTTTGATGCATTATATGTGTAGGTCAGTTGTATCACAAAACATCCTATCATATGATTTTTTTTTTTTCAATAAAGCCTAAAATATAAGGAAATATCACTATTTTTCTAATTAAACCATAACTGTAGATGGTTTAGTCTGGAAAGAGTTTTATCATAACTATTGTTCATATTTTGTATAATTAACAATACTTAACATCGATTACACTGGTTCATATTTTTACATTGGTTGTTTCTATCCCTAACTCACATTTTAGAACTATTTTGAAGCACTAATGCTGGGTTTTTGTTTCATCTGCAAATGGCAAATTATGTCTTTAATGCAGTGCTATTCAAAACAAGTGATATTTCTTTTTATATCCAGCAACAGTTGTAAAAATTCCTTTAAGGCAGAGTGCTAAATTTCCACACAGTGACTTGTTGTGAAGCCCACTATCACTGAATAAAGCTCTATTACTTACAGGTAAAAAACAAGGATCAATCACAAACTCTCACACCTACAGACAGCAACGGTCTGATGGAATTGCAGCAGACGTTTCATCATATCGGGAGCCAGACGACTACAAAAACAGGAAATTGACAGCGAGGATGGCCGAAGCTACACTTATCTATCGCCATAGAAACACTGAGTATTTATAGAAAAGAAAAAAGCACGGAATGAGGGAAAAAACACTGAATGCACTACAGAAATTAACAACAAACATGACACTTTTATAAATGATGTTTTCCTTCATCACACAAGCATGCACAATTTATAATGACAATATTTTTGAATGAAAATGGAAATATAGTTTACTTGCAATGACTATATTTGCTGAAAGTCATAAGAATTCGCCATGTGTGTTTTTATGCCAAGAACTAATTGATAACATAAAACTCTGGCAATGCTTGTGAAATGACATGACACTGTGATCAGCATCATTTTATAACTTTTATTATAGTCTGTATCGACTATAATATGAAAGGCATCATACTTTCAACTAGAAAAATTTTTCATTGAAGGTCAAAACCTGCATTCACTTTTTTTTTTTTACAGCAAGGCGATGATATCACATGATAGTCGAGCACTGCGCATATTCATAACAGAAAAAACAAACAAACAAACAACATTCCTGTTACAGCAAGGACAGACAGTGTATGACAATGCCTTCTGTTGCTAAAAACAGCTTGGGGTTGCGTGAAAGTGATGACGTACATGATTTCAACTGACCAGTCAAATAATCCCAGCATCTGTCTCACAGACAACGCAAATATTTGATTAACTGTTTAAACTTTCAATGGCTGCTATTATTGGGTTCAAATAAAAGCTGATTACCATCGTCAGTCTCATGACTGTGTCAGTCAGCTTTGTTTACCATCCCCCTTATGAGCCCCAATGCCAATTTTCTATCCTGCTCTCTTTCCAAGGTCATTGACCTTTATATCAACTGGGAGTCATCTACTGTATAACTGCCTACTGCCACAATTAGGACTGGGTAATCAGTGAAATGGGACGACTTTAATCAGGGTGCTATGTATGCTATAATGAGAAGCTTTCAAGGACCTTGAATTTAACGACTCTTTCTGAGAAACTGACACATTACAGGGAATGTTTCCCAAGAAGGTAAATTGGGATTTACCCTTTACAGAGTAATATTTCCTGTGGCTGATGCGCTTTTCTTGTCTGCCTTTCCATTCATTGTCATCGAAAGAACAGAAATATATTTTCTCAGTAGTTTGGGGCCTACCTCAATTTCATGCATCCATCACTGCTGTAAGTGTGATTTTCCCTACACTTGGACCTGTGCATGCAATGGAACATCTGAATATCATACAAATTTGTGGAAGATGCTCAATTCTGCATACATTGTAAATCTGCGAGTTGGTATTGAATGCTAGGGATGCACTGATGGCATCTACGAACATACTCCTGAGTCTCTACAATAAACGTCCAGATTTTTGCATGACTGTTTTTTTCGCGCTGAGTGACTCAAAAACGTATTCGCGGGTTCTCAAATTCGCGCTGCATGATTGTTAACCCATTCAAAATGTGCAGAGAAAATTGTGAAGATATTTTCGCAGGTTTCAGAATTCGCTAGCCACAAGTAGGGCAAAAAGGGCAAAAGTTAATGTACCGTGAAAATTTGTGCATTTACAGCACTCTAAATGCTGATGACCAACTAAAACCATAAGTCAGAGAAAGGATGAAATATCACTAGCACCATGGAGATTCTCTACCTCTATGCTTGCACCCTCTGCAAGTATAAAGTGGAGGATGACAAGAGACAGCGCATCAAACCTTAACTCCAGAATTTTCCCAAACTTGGCCGGCCTTCAGAATCTCTCCCGGATTGCCAAAACCAGCAAGAGGAGGTCTGAAGGGCAGGATCAAAGGGAGGGAATTTCGTAGCCAAACACATCTTGGTGAGGTCAAGATTGCTGACCCAGGAAATGACCCCAAGGGAGGGCCATCACCCACCCTGTTCAAGGGGAGGAAGAACTCACCATGCCACCTTCTCCAACTTGGGGTGCATTTATCAACTCTTTTTTGGGGGGCAGAAACAGGTTTTCAAAATGGCTTTCAGAGATTTTTTTAGAGATGATAAATGCAAAGCTGTTTTGATTATGGGGTTCGGAAAGCCTTTTTAAAAACCACAAATTTGTGCTTTCCAAAACAGATTTCAGCCAGAAACGTCTTTCTAGAAGCAAGATAAATGCAAAGCTGCTTTGAAACAGCTTTGTACTGCACACGCTGTATATATCAAGACCCCTTCTCCTTGGGTCAAACGGAGCAATGCAGCTGCACAGTGACATGGCCAGTTTTCGTGTTGGCAATGAGTTCATAAATGCAACTTATTTTGGAAGGCATTTGCAAAGGGGCTTTGGAAACAACTTTTGAGAGTGGGTATGGAAAGCCATTTCAAACTGAGGAAAGATGATAAACGCAGCCTTGGTCAGCTGAATGAAAGTGCATTCATATATGAATTTTTGTGGTGTTAAATACCACAGTCATTTGTTGGCATCATTCTCATTGGCAAAATAACATGATATTGTAAAACCAGAAATTTTTGTGTGCATAAAACTTTTTGCAAATTTGCCAGGAGCCAAGATTCATGAAAGTAAAATGCTTGCAAAAGATTTTTTTCTACACAACGTGTTGAATGCTAGTGGCAATGCGCGGAAGTTTCTTGTCGTGAAAAAGGCCATTGACTCAAATTTGCAAGAGTTTCATGCAACGAATGTTTTTGGTTTTTATACAGTACCATGCACAACACCACAGTATTCTACCATTATGCATTTGATATGGCATTGCTTAGAGGGGAAATTTCCTAGTTAGCACTTTTCTCACTGGAAAATATCCCTACATATAAAACTGCAATTGATTGACAAATTGCCCTACATCAACGTAAAGAATCATTGTTTTCAATTGTTTTATTGAAGAATTTCACGAATTTGAATAAAACTGCAATGTTTGAACTTTTCATTCACACTGCAATAGTGAAAAATTGTGCAATTACAAATGGCACAATTTTTCTTTGCCATTGTTTTACAGCATGTGCACTTTAACTTTGGAGTCTACTGTGATACACCTGCGGATATACACAGGACATAATGATATCTCAGGTGGTCAGCAGCATGTGTTGTGTCTGGCTGTAGGATCCCAATGTTGAATATTTTCTTGATTTGTTTGTTTTTTGGGGGTTTTTTTGGGGGGGGTGAGCATTCTCATTGATAAATATTTCAACAACTTTTTCTATGATTTTAAGTATTTACTAATGCCGACTTGAACAGAGAGTAGTATTCCCTTTAAAGTCTCATATTATACATTCCAGTCACATAAGTGGATGAGTGAGTAGCTACAAGTCATGTAGTATGAGTCACACTTGCTGCCAACTATTCATACAGTTTGATCCTGCAATTTAAAAAATATGCTTGTTATGTTTGCATACATGTATGTCAAGTATGAAAATGATTTGAATGGGGCTTGTTTGGGTAAGTTCTTGGAAAGCCCTCGCGGGTTTTTCCTATCCCTGATTTCTGTGGCCTCACTCAAGCACATGTAATTTGGTACAATATAACAATTAATGTGGTATCAAAGAGAAGACTGCTAGTTTTTCAGAGGATTAGGGTAAGTAATGGTGCTTCTGGCATGTTATTTCTCCATTAACATGTTAGAAAGCCAGCTTCAAAAAGACCTAACCCCAGATAACCCAATATCTATCACTACAGTAAATTCATTGGTAGTCTAATTCTCCAGACTTTTCCTTGCTCATTTGTCTGAGCTGTAATTTTTTCAAGTAACATTCTAACTTGAAGACAAAGCACAACAATTGCCACTCATAAACCTCTGGTTAATAACTATCCTCTACTACCTGTACCAATTTTGTGTGTAACCTGCACAATAATCCCTACCGCCCCCACCCCCCCCCCCCAATATACACAAACACAAGAGTGTAAAATAATATCAAAATAAAACGTATTGATGAAATTTTGCATCAAGTTGTTTTAATTGCACCTGATTGACAAATTGCCCTATGTCGATATAAATAAGCACTGAATTGATCAGTGTTTTAGTACTAGCCATGTGACAAAAGAAATCATGGGTATACATTGCATATGCTTGAGCAGGATTTGAACCTATCTTGTAAAACCTCCTGATCACCGGACAGGCATCTCAGCCACTATAGACCACCGAGCTTCTGCATGACAGCCAGTGCTCATTCTAATCCTTATACCATGCAGCGCATTATTAAAAATGATGAAATTCTTGCATCGAGTTGTTTTTATTGCAACTGACAAATTGCCCTACATCAACATAAATAAACGAAATAGGCAAATTTGTCAATCAGTTGCAAAAATTATACATGTTGCCACATATATGGTAGTATTTTCAGGATTTTGGTTTCATGTTTGCAAACAAGTAAAACACACTTGATGCCAAACAGGATGGCACACTTGTTTTAGTTTCAGTGTCATTTTGCCAACTTCAGTTATACAGATGATCAATATCAGCAGAGAGAGCAAACACTGATTAACCCTATAAAGCCCAAGGGGGGGCACATTGTGCCCCCCCTACCAGATTTTCGGTTGCCACTCCATCGTCCTTAATCCGATTTCAACCAAATTTGGTGACTTTTCCTAAAATCTTATTGCGAACATTTTGATATATAATTTAGCTATATTTGATGTTGCTGGTTGCCATGGCAACCATAAACTGACAACCATGTCAGTCAGATTTTGCATCTTTTTCCTGTTCCCATTTCATTTAACAGCATTACAGTGTATGAAATGGGTGTTTCTTGGCTGAAATTTGTTGAAGAAGCAAAATTTTGAAGTAATTATGGTCCTGGAAAGTTTTTCTTATTATTTCCTTTGTTTTTATGTGACAAAGGCTTAAAACAATAGATATAATAGAGATAATTGAAAACAATAATATTTTCTACAGATTGCCCTTATATTTTGAGTTATATTGATTCCTTCACCCAAGTTATGCCTCTAATATCATTAGTTTATCATATTATCAATTTGCAATCTCAAAATTCCACTATTATGCAAATATGAAATGTCATAACTATACATGTTCCCATCCCAAACATTTCATCTCAGGTCTCATAATGTATCATTATGTTGATATGAATAGCGCCCCCATGTGGTGACCTTGAGAAATTTCAAACATAACGAATAATAAAATTCCACTTGCTTATCATTTGTGGCAAATATGAAAATGATTGGTCTATAATAAGACATATATAATGGGGATAAAGAAATTATACCGAAAAATCATGTTTTTAGCATATTTCCTATGTATTTCTTTATATTTTTGTAAATAGCGCCCTCCATGGGTGACCTTGTGAAAATTCAAATATACGATCATGTAGAGTATGAGTTACTCTACTCACGTGCCAAATATGACGATGATACATCAAATAATAAAGAAGTTATATAGGGGGGGGCACAATGTGCCCCCCCTTGGGCCTGCGAGGGGTCAAAATAGCTTGGGCTTAATAGGGTTAAAGGCATTACATGTACTTGCAGATGAAACAAAAACCAAGCTTTAGTGCTTCAAAATAATTCTAAAATGTGATTTAGGGATAGAAACAACCAATGTGAAAATGTTAATCAGTACAATCATACAAAATGTGAACAAAACTTCAAATAAGATCGTTTCTAGAATAACTACCATCTACAGTTATGGCCTATTAAGAAAAATAGTGATATCTCCTTATATTTTAATTTTTAGGCTTTATTTCAAAATTTGTGTGTGGTAGGATGTTTTGTGACACAACTGACCTACACATATGCATCAAATGTGATAACTTGAAAATTATTTAAATCAATGCTCCCATTGGTAAACAATCATACCTTTAAAATATTACAGATCTGGAGACCCCTTGTTTCTGACCAAATTACAACCTCATATTTACACCGAATACACACTCTCGTCTGTGTACCATGTATGTGTGTGTGTGTGTGTGTGTGTGTGTATGTGTGTGTGTGTGTGTGTGTGTGTGTGTGTGTGTGCATGTGTATGTGTGTGTGTGTGTGCTGAGAATCTGTACTGTCTGTACACTGCTGGACATCATATAGGCCTACTGACATCCATCATCACATATCAATACATTGTACAAACTATGTCAAAACAGCACACGGAAACAGACATAATGCTCAACAGCACAAGGGAAATGAAGATGCACACTGTATCATAAAAGTTGGAAAGTGGCCATGTATTGAAATGTACCTGCCTCACAGAAATGAGGAAAGATACATCCTCGTACTCTAAATTAAATCTTCCACCTATCAAATATCTGAAAGAGAAGTCAACAGGTGCAACATGACTTTGTTGATATTTATAACTCTAAAGATGAAAGAAAAAGATAGTTTCCCTATATAAATTTCGTGAGAAAATAAATTTTGAAATAGCATTTTATCTGGTATGATGATTATAGGTCCTACAATTTTTATGACTTTGGTTCATGAGAACACGCAATTACAAAGCAACCACACTGAAGATTCTGGACATACAGAGTTTTCATCATAGATATCTTCAAAAGAATTTCTTACATCTATCATCAACATACATCTAATCTTTGAATTGTTCACGACAATTTTCTAGACATACATGCATGCATTCAATATTCAATGACAAAGTTATCAAGAAATCATTGAAATATATGTCTTAATATATGATTAATACAAACACCTTGTAAATCAGCAAGAGAAAAAAAAATGCCCTTATCACTTTCTTCTGATGGCTTTGGTACATTAGAAATTTCTTTACAAAGTACTCTGATGATAGATATCCTTTCTGTACTTTCACATATAATATCTGAAAGGGTAACTTGCACATCAGTAAAAGGATATGTTAAAGGGATTGTATAGTTCTGGTTGAGACCTAATTTCAGGTTTCTAAACATTTTTTGGTGAGATAATGAGAAACCTCTTCTGAAGTATGAAAGAGCAAGTAATTCTATGAGGAATTCAACGTTTATTTGATGAAAATTGGTTTTGAAATGGCTGAGATATCCAAAACAGAGCGATTCTAATAAAGTGTGGGACCCACACTTTATAACGATCGCTTTGATTTACTTTGTTTTTGGATGTTTCAGTTATTCCAAACCCGATTTTAATCAAATAAGCTTTGAATTCCTCTTAAAATGGTATGCTCTGTACTATATCATAAGTGTTTTCTTGGTTTCTCGCAAAAAGTTAAAAGCCCAATTCTCATATCCATCAATACTGTACTATCCCTTTAATGCGAGTGTTAATGGATTTCTACTTCTCAATTTTCAAGTTTAATGTCATTTCTGAGCCCTGGATAATTTCCTGTGCTACATAGATAACATCCTTGGTACAGCTACATGAAACTACTGACAACTCAAAAGCCATTCTCCCACTCCTCTGATGATGGTAAGGCATCATTATTAAAACCTTTGGCCGCAAATCTAGAACCTCCAAGTGTAAAGGTTCCATGATTTGTAGCTCATACAAATCCTACGATGCTTGTATTTTTGGGGGGTTCTATAAAACATCTGAAGTTGTTTCTTGTCAGGATTCTACCCTATAAATCACTAGCTAGAGTTGTTTATCAGTAGGAATATATAATGCTTGAAGAACACAAGACTGTACTGGGCTAATCTCACCAGGCATGGCAGTCTGATGTGGGACTTGTGACGAGATTTTCTCCGGATTTCGGCGATAAGACGGCAGGGCGGATGGAAGCCTGAATTGGATTACTCCCTGAGACAAGAGACAAGGATGCGTGAAGGGGAATATCCCCACCGAGCCATTGTTCAAATCCATGCGCAACTGAAGTTTGTCACAAGATGTTAGCCCGTGTAAGGTGTAACCGCCGACGACCGAAAATAGACGCACTGAACGAAATGCACCTTCTTTGACTCACATCAAACACACCAAGAATACTTACATGGTCCTTGGATCTACTGTGTACATCTAGGATGTTTATCACCACTATATATAATCTATCTCATGATTGTATACCTTCATATGTAAATTACAATGTACCTACAAATATCTATTATGTAGAACAGATGACAAAGAAAAAAGGCAGGAAACTACATCATATATACCTCATAAACTGTATTGTAATATATCGCAATGATTTTGCAGCTAGGACATATATTTATATTAAAGAATGATATCGCAGAAAGACTGTATGTTGTATATATTAAAAGGATGATATCTTTGAAACTTCCAAAGAAATATTTTAATGCTGACAACACTCATTACATCCAAAAATGCCAACACCAGTAAAATATTCATTTTCTTCTCCTTTTTTTTTTGGTCAGAGATTTCTCAAAGACTAGAGAGAAGGGCAAATGATGAAATCCTTGTTAATTAAACAGTAAATTCTCTAATCACCTGCTGTATACAGTGCTAGCACCTAAATCAGAAACAATCCACTCTATCATACAGGTCTTGTCTATCCCATTTCCTGTGTGAATTTCTCATGCTCAACTCAAAATGCTCGAAATAGCTGCAGAGCCCTATGCTCGTAGGTCAAAGTCATGACATGACTGTAATCGGACAAAACTCATCCAAGACGCACACTTTGATTGACATTTGGGTGTTACCTACCAGAGGAGTGTCTCTTTGCATGGTTTCTTATGTACAACGAAGACATCAAACAACATTCTGCTTGTCAAATAAACTGGTATGGGTCAACATTGACAAAGTAGTCAATTTTTGTTTAACCCGTTGAAGACGAGTCCTGAGTACATACTCGCGCAGGTGTCTATGGGAAATGCGTGTTGTAGCAAAATCAGCCCGTCCTCAACGGGTTTTGTAACTATATTCTCTGCCTATTACTGTACATGATCTGACTCTACCTATTATCTTCCTCTCTGACAGTATTGTGTGTGTGTCTCTCTCTCTTTCTCCATCTCTTGTTTATCTATCTATCTATCTATCTATCTATCTATCTATCTATCTATCTATCCATCTACCTATCTAGGGTTATCTATCTATCTATTTATCTATTCATCCACATATATTTTTCTCTTTTTATTTCAAAGGTCCTGTTTACCTTTGGGAGCAGTGATTTAAAGATGTTCAAGATATCACATTTGATGCATATACTGCGTAGGTTTGTTGTATCACAAAACATCCTACCATATAAAATTTTCGCAATAAAGCCTAAAATATATGGAGATATATATTTTTCTCAATATGTTACGTAGTCTGGAAACATGTTTATTATATACCTATTGTTCACATTTTGTATATCTAACAATACTTAACATCAATTTTACCAAATCAAAGTGAATGTTTCTATCTCTAACCCATATTTTAGAACTATTTTAAAGCACTATTGCTAGTTTTTTGCTCAACCTGCAAATGGTAAATTATGCTTTAAGTATGCCTTAAAGTGAACATGCTTCTTTAGTGATGGTTTGTCTCACACATTACACATGATACCCATAATATAAAAAAAATTATAAGAATACAAGTTGTAAATGAGACATACAAAGAGAACAGGGAGACAATACGGAAAGATCAGTGTGGATAGACAGAAGGAATGAGGGAAAAGAAGAAATGAGAAGAAGAGAGGAGAGGAAAAGAAAGAGAAGAAGAGATGGAGAGATTTCTTCTATCTTCTCTGCCCCAAATGTACTTGTTTTCCCAATTAAGACGAGGACAGGTTAATCACGCCATGATGAAGCCTGACAAGCGTGAGTCAAGACACACTGAGTATCTGTAATCAAGGAGCTCCTTGCTGTAATTAAACAAGAAACCAGAAGCATGGGGTGGACATGGCTGCATTCTTTGTCCGATTGGCAAGGTCTTGGACTAAAGGGGGGATGTACAGGGAAGGAGATGAATTGGGATGAGGAGAAATGAAGCGGGCAGACATCTAGACAGTATTCAATCCAACAGGAGATAGTGCGTTGGTTATCAGTAAACAGTAGATACAGGAAATAAATCAACAAGATTTTAAACAGGCCCTTTATACATAACTAATAGCTTTGACTAATTAAAGTACGTTTTCTTGACAGAGCACTCGAATGCTTCAAATCTGGCACAGTTCGGTACGGTACGCTTTGGTTCAGTTCGCTTTGGTTCGCTTTAGAGCGCTCGAACGCACCCTATGGAAATGCGTGTTGTAGCAAAATCAGTCCATCCTCAACGGGTTGAAACCAAAATGGTGCTTGGGCAAAAAACACAGAGGATGGTTAGTTCTCGATGTAATGGAGTGCATTTAAGTAGATCTTGGTGTCTGTACTATCCACATTTTTTTTTTATATTTCATATCAAATATATGCAGGTGACATTTGTGTGGGCAGGTTACAATTAATCTGTGTAGGACATGACACTTGCTTCATCATCTTTTTCACTGAATCTATAAGAGACACCACATGGTTCGTGTAGATTATGTACAGCGCATCAAAACTGGACATTCTGGCTATCTAATACTCTCTGCACATTTTTTTTTTGTTTCTTGTTTTTGACACAATGATTTCATGTTATTTTTTAAGTACATTTCTATCATTTTACAAAATACACAAAATATAAACCTGTGTAAGATGTATGATTTGGTGCTTTGTGTTTCCACACAATCTCAAGTCACAAAATGCATCTACCCCCCCCCCCCCCCCACACCACTACCCAAGCGCTGAAGGGGGAGGGGGGGGGGGTAACCTGATAGAAAGGATCATCAATTAGTGATCAGAGGTGCAGGTCTGGAGTCCAGCAATGACCTTGAAACGACCCGCAATCAGCAAATGCATCACAATAATAATTGCCCACTCACCCTATACCCAGCTCCCTGGCGATACAACTCCACACGTTTGGTGCCAGCTAGAAAAAGCGTGCCGAACCTGCCCGGGCTATTGAATGTGAGAAATCTACTGCTACAACAAATCTGAAGCTTCCCCAGCAGAGGAAATGTGCAACAGGAGTATGAAATGTATGAAAAGTGAAATTTTGCAGTATGAAGCTTGATAACATATTTCATGGGAGGCAAATTGTAGTGATATGTTCAGTTTCCCATGGAGTCGATAAACAAAGAAAGATAGATAGACAGATGAGATGAATAGATAGATAGGTAGAAAGACGGATACTGTATACGCCGAATATTTCATGATGTTTTTATTTTTGTGAATCTTGCGAGTCAGGTGCTTTTCGCAAATTTAAAAACACACAAAAATATCAACTCTGCCCTGACATGAATGTAACGTGCAAGCATACATTTCTCCGTTCCATAAAGTACTCCATAATCGCGAATTTAACCACTCGCAAAATTGGCGGGAAATTCTGATTCACGAAAATTTAGACTCGCTAAATATGTGGCGTATACGATAGATGGATGAAGGGATGGAAATAATATCATACACACTTTATGTACTGCGCCTATCGAGAAATAAATTCATATCACACAAAGCCACTTCAACAGTCTCTCCATACAATGTAGGCCTATACTGTATCTCAGCATGCATCTTGGCATGATTTTGCCAATATTATACAGTTTCTTAGGATATTTTTTTACAGTTCCCTCACAAATAATAATAGGGCCAGTGGGGCATTACATATCACCCGGTGAGGCATTCACGCCTCCTTGTTTGACGAAATGGAATGTGCCAGCTACCTTTTTGTACTCCACTTCCACCGATCCACAGTATTGACTCGCACCAAATTGACCATTTTGAGCCCAAGGGCAAAAATATTTTGAACATTTTGGAGGATTTTCTTTCCCCAGTGTCGGGTCAATGGGAGGAGGAAGCATGCAGAGGAAAGCGGAGATGTGGAAATTGATCCGTCGTCTTCTGCGTGGGAGAGAGCAGCCAGAGGCAAGCATCTCTATAGGGGTATGGAATAGCACATACCATGGCATACATTTAGCAGAGTGTGATTCTGCCCATCTACATTAAAGGCCCAATAGCATGGGAATACCCATGGAGCTGGAAGGCCAGCCCATCTCAGATATATTCGAGAATCCCCCTATTTAACAAATTGTGTACAGCTTTATCACTATTGTCTAAATGTAAATTTATGCTTTGCATATACAGCCGATGAATCTTGACTGGAATTGACTATTACCGACGAACCTGCATTTATAGATCTCATAATCCATTACAGCATAATTCAAACAGTACCCAGCTTCAATATCAAATAGCATTAAATACAGTACAACTTGAGTGCATTGACCTTGGAAATCTTGAGTATTGTGTAAGTTGGCCTAGGTGCATACCAGTACATCTCATCTATTAGCTGATCTTTTGCACATTAAAAAAAAAAAAAAAAAAAGGAGGAAGATTTGCCATCAAGAATTTGGTCATCTCACACTCACTTGGACGCCTTGTCTGTTGGCATACAATAGAATAGGACCACCTCTACACTCTAGATACATGTTTATCAATATTTCTTAGAGGGTCTCTATGATAAAAACAGCATTTATATTCATTGAGTATGCACACAGCCTACTTATGAAAGCATCTATCCCATGAGACTATGATGCATGAGAACAATTCTGAGCAGAATCCAAACAAAAATGCTTTCTCATTTTCTAGGTCCGAGACTCATACAAAAATCACTCATACATTTCCTACTTCTGACTGCAGATATTTTTAACAGCTTTTATGAAAAGCTACAGCAGGAGGATCTTTGTCTCCCACCAGACATATCTCTGGCACTCTCCAAATCCCTCCTTCATCCTTTTTCATCGTTATTTTGGGACTGGATTTATGACGAGATTCAGGCAGTGAAATTACTCTTGGCACAGTAGTGGAACATTGAAGGGGAGGAGAGGGACCTTTTCTATTCTAGCTATAGAACCAGAGGGTATGCCGTGTCAGAGTAGGAAACATCTAATTTGCTGGGCCTTGCTTTTTCCTCACCCTGACTGGAGCTCCAACTTATCGACAAAGTGAGCCAATGAACTTTCCTATGAGTGATCGTGCGTGCCGTTCCTTTTTAGAACACCAGGTACCCACTTCAGGCAAGGGGATCCTCGCGTAATCCTTAGTAAGTGATTCAATCTTAAAGGACAAGTTCACCTTCATAAACATAAGGATTGAGAGAATGAAGCAATATTAGTAGAACATATCATTGAAAGTTTGAGGAAAATCAGACAATCCGTTCAAAAGTTATGAATTTTTGAAGTTATTGTGCAGTACCCGCTGGATGAGAAGACTACTGCAGTGTATGAATAACTTAGATGTCACATGCGTACAACAATATAAGGAAAATATAAAGAGAATTTCACAAAATTCCATCGTTTGAAAAAAGTACACATTCCCCTGACTCCTTACCGACAAATGTTATGGGTAATATTATTCCCCCTAACTTTAGAAAGAGGCAAGTCAAGTGCTCTTTTATTATGCGAAAAAAGTGAAAATATGTTGAATTTTCTTTTACATTTTCTTTATACTGTTGTACGCATATGACTCACAAGCTGTAGTAGTCTCCTCATCCAGCGGTTCCAACACAAAAATTAAAAAAATTCATAACTTTTGCATCGATTGTCCAATTTTCCTCAAACTTTCACTGATGTGTTCTACTAATATTGTTGCATTTTCTCAATCCTTATGTTTATGAAGGTGAACTTGTCCTTTAAACATGATGTTTCAACTCTCATTGGAATATAAAGAAATAGATCATAATACAAAACATTTGCAAGAAATTTATTTCAGATGGGCTTGTTTATACAAGTAAATACGTGTCAACTGCAGTGATTATTGACGGGAATGCTTGGTACGCTGATAAAAAAAATAAAAAAAATAATCTCAGCACAATAATGCACAATCATCAGTCACTTTTTTTATCGCCATTAAAGCTACTTTTAACGTTATATTTAAAACTGCAATACTGCTAAAATTTAACTACATCTACTCATACTGATACTACAACTGGTTCCTACTACTTACTACTACTTCTACTCCTAATATTGACCCCTTATACATACATTGTAGTATGCAAAAGCCGACCTGAGATGCTTGAAAAGGGTTGTGGTCAATGTGTAAGTATTATGCTAAGCCATGAAAATGATGACGGTGACATGCTCTATGCCTACAAGTATCACCAGATAACATCTTGTGGATGCATCAATCAGGCCACTTGATAACAGCATGTTACATGTCACTCTAAGACACCTAAATAAACACCTAGGTTTAAAGCTAAAACATAGTTCTCAGGAGGGTTCAAAATTTATCTTCAACCATTTGAAAGTTGCTTCAAAGCAATATCAAACAGATCTACCAATAAATTTGTGTTGCCAAGATATTAACAAGATGTTTTGGAGTATATAATAAATGTGAATACAATGATTTCGACTGTAGTGCACAACTATTATTCCGGAAGCGCCCTCCCCATTCAGCAGGGGGTAGGTAGAATGTTACTACAGTGCTGTATGATGATCGAACCATACCCTGGTAGTATCAAATCACATGCAGCTAACATTAACAAGTTGCATGCGATTTACTCTCTATGATAACGCCAGATATTGTAATCGATGGGATCGAATATAAAACATCAGGTCGGAACCATGATCAGGACAGTATGCTCTGAGATTGCAATACTTTTTTTGGCTGATATTCGAATTTCTGTCGTTACCCAACTGAAATTGTGTTATCACAGCATTATTTTCTCAAATGTCTTATGCATTTACAATATGACAGTTAATGCAGTCAAATGAGATCTACCGGTATGTTTTAGATGAAGATCGTGAAGGAAACAATTTTTAGTTCATGTTAGCTTCCTCTTGATAGACAACCTCTTAAGAAAGACATATAAACTCCAACCCTCCATAAACTGTTAATAGCTCAGTATATATATGGTCATCCTGACACTACATGTAGTTTGTTTCCTCTTCAACTTTGATTGATGGCCTTTTTTTTTTTTTGTTGTTGGATGTCAGTCCATTCTCTGTTTTCAATCAAAGGATTCAGCCTCTTAATCTGCTCCACATTCACACTGTGGCTTCTCACACTTAAAGAGATTAACCTCTTTATTTCCCTACATCTTTCACTCCTTTTCATAGCTGGATGTATGCACAAAGTCTGCTGTGATTACAACAGGACTTGACAGAATTAATCCTCTTTGTCAAGACGAGCCAGGGGCCATTCATGAGGATTATACATTGTATACTTTGTAAACCTGACAAGGACTTGATAATTTCACTCAAGTACCTATGGCAAAGGCACTTGTGCAACATACGGTATATGATGCAAGCATTTGCAAGTTCAAATGTCTGTATTCTTCCCACTTTGTAATTATCAGGCAGAAAAAAGAATGAAAGAAACAAGTAAAGCAGAGATGATTGATTGTCTACCACATTGACTCATCATCCCAGAGTTTCATGAGGATTGAAAATGATCTTACCAAGTTTTGGAAGTCTGTAACCTATGATCCAAAGTGACAATTCCAGCAAGGCAGCAATGTAAGTACCAACATGCCTTTTATAGGTCAAGAGTCTCAGCAGCCACATATAAAATAACCACTTAACTTAGCATAAACACTTGCACTGACATGTAATGAAGACTAGTGTATCTATTGCATGGAAGTGCCCTGGTGTGAAAGGCTCATATCACAGATAACACTGTATCACAAAATGTTATTATGGATCCTGATCTATTACTACCACATGACCAGTTTTCCATTTTTCTTAAAGGCCCAACTTTACGTTTTACCCGACATGGGTATAATGAACAGTACTAACAACTGCTAGCCTCTGAATTCAGCTTCATTGTCTGTGTATATAATAATGCATTTCAAATGTTTGTGAGGTTCAGTTTGATAGTCTGGGGCTGGTGCAGACCTGGGAATTGTGCAAAAATGGCTGCTGCAGAATTTGAATCATGTCACATTAAATAATGCACACTACTTGGCTTTGCATTAGTAAAATTATCCACCCTCCATAATTTGAACAGTCCAATATACACTCTGCTTCACCTCTACGTTTCCTATTCTACCACAGTTAGTATCAGATGGATACAGTAATTCTTACTCATGCCCAGTGTAATGTGCATTATTTGTATTGCATGGTATACCATCTGTACCAATATAACAATATTTGAAATTTCATGCAAATTTTACAGAAAAGGAAGGACAGAGAATGTCAGGCTGAGATAATGTGGCACATCAGAGAGGACAGGCAAGAAGAAAGAGGATTTTTGTCGAATAAATAATCCATAAGGGTGAGATGATTTTGCTGTAACACACATTTCCCATATAGACACTGGTCTGCCCAAGAATACAAAAGACTAGTCTTCAACAGGTTAAGATCACGATGAAATGTCGGCAGATGAAACGCCGACCCAAACCGATACAAGCCTAAGGCTAGCCTTGAAGTTGTACAGATGACCTCCATGAAGGCAGTGTGCCCAGACGTAGAAGACATAGAAAACTGGTCTATTGTACAGTACTCATCTCTGCCTCCCAGATGCATGGTTAATGAAAGATAATCACTGATCCTGCTCTGTACACACATGAAGGCATTGCACATGTTTGCATAATTTGTTACACAGAATTCTCATGCACACTCAGTGATCTCCTACATACTAATCCTAGATGCTCACTTTGCAGCCTGGTGCTAATGTTGTGCCCACCTCCGACAGAACTCCCCCTATACAAAATGTTTGATTTGACGTCTGCTGCTAAAGAACACAGTCCAAGAAATGCCTTGTGTGAATGCCCGGTCATGCATGTCCTGACCAAACATAGCGCCTCAGCTCTACATTCACATTGTCACTTACTTACTGCTGTGGTTTATCAGGGGAACAGCGCTATAAACCTGTATTGATTTGATTACACTGGCTTCTTTAAGGACAGACTCTGCACAACAATGAAGGCTCCTTTAGTGAAGGCTTCTCACAAACACACAATCACAACCTACAATTTTCCTCGATTGAAATGCTGTGACAAAGCTTCTTTCTTCACAAGTCATGTGTGTCTAGATACACATCTGGAATAATAACCAACTATGTGAGTCATGTTTTCTTCCTATTACTGCAAATATTGACGATATCTGTATCTATTAGCAACTAACACTGAAAAGGTATTTACAGCAAGAGAATATTCCTTTGAATAAAATCAGAAAAAAAAAATTACGCAAAGGACGAGGAAAAAATTATTATCAAAGTAGAGCAAAGTTAATGTCCACACTGTAAGTTGGTATAATTTGAACATTGCACAGTATAGCCTCAAACACAGTGACAAATTGTAGCTTATTGCTTAAATCTACACCATCCCTTGCAGATTCTTGTTTGTTATGTGCACATAGTTTGAAATCAACTTTATTTCATCTTTACTAATTTTATATTAATAGTATTTTTTTGTCAAACAATCATATTTCCAAGTATGGTTTATGCAGCACAGTCACGATCATGAGAAAGTTTGTGTTTGGGAGAAGTGGTGAAGATGCATGTCATACACACACATCGAGGAATAGATCTATTCAACATCCCAGCAATATCATCTAGGTAAGTGACAGGAGGGCTCTGTTGATTTTCTAGTTTTCAAGCCATTCAGGACAATATTGCAGGAAGTTAACTGACATGACTTTCACATTATTTCTTGTCATTCATCTCAAATCTTATGGTTTGTTAACTTTGTTTAACTGCGTTCAGAGAAAATTAATTTCTAAATGACAGGTACATTTCCCTTAAAGGTACAATGTAGGCCCTACAATGTACAGTGTACTCCTGGTAAACCCTGTTTTGCACTGTTTGCAAGAAATGTGACTTTGAATTGTTCCGATTGTAAAACACTGTAGAGGCATTTCTTTTTACTACGGTCTGTTCTACACATATATGTACAGTACATTTGACTGCAAAACACAATTTATCATCAGCATACTGCTTGAAAGATTGTAGTACTGGAAATCACCCCATTATCATAAAAGGAGACCAAAAACTAGACATGTTACGTTTTAAAAACAAATTCAAGATAATGCTTTGACATCTGAACTTGGGTTAAAAAAAGTAAAGTGTTTAGTTAATGGTATTTCAATTTGTTTCTATTTCATTGCAAGAATGAAAGATCCAGTGAGCTGGCAGCATACACACACACAAACACACACACACACACACACACACACACACACACACACACACACACACATCATGCAATCATTTCCCAAGTTCTAACAGACATGCACTTTTCCTTCATCAACATCATCATCTGGGTACAATGAGAGGTACATGTAGATCATCTAATCCTTGGTCAGTTCTTCAGGCTTTGAGTTACTCAATATTGCATGGCATGTGCGGAGGGGGTTGGGATGTTTTGAAAGATGTTTTGATCAAGGAAGGCTAAAGTGGTCAGATACCAGTAATAATCCAGCCTTACTTTAAACATATCAAAGGATGTAGAATCGATTACTCTTTTGGGTTGATGTTCAACCATCTCTTTCATCTGTCGCAATACTTTTTCTCTTGACCTTCCTTCTCTTTTGTATCAACACACACTGTTTATTGCCACAGTTGGACTTGGAGAACAGCAATAAAATTTGTATATTTGTAACTGTAGGCCCTACACTGATACATTTTTAGAGTTAGACTACTCTTTGTGTGTCTGTATGTTTGTTTGTGCATGTGTCTGTCTTTGTGTGTGTTTATACTTTACACACAAATAAAGATTGCCACTGCACTACCTACATTTATTTCAACACACT
This sequence comes from Diadema antillarum, assembly GCF_040938485.1. Lineage (NCBI taxonomy): Eukaryota > Metazoa > Echinodermata > Echinoidea > Diadematoida > Diadematidae > Diadema > Diadema antillarum. The sequence goes on from NW_027271061.1 coordinate 490,682, forward strand.
TGTTTAATAATATTTATTTAAATTATCAACTAGATGTATTTGTCTTTATATAAATTGTGTACAAACATTATTAGTATCTGCCTCTACCACCAGCTCAGTCATGAGATCATTTAAACAGTAGAATCTACTCTGCTCATTGGTGATAACATGCAGCATACATACCGAGAATCCAGCCCAGTATGGGCAGGCATTTCTTATCCTATTTGAGGTGGAAAGGGCGAAAGCTGTAAAACTAACAGCTACAATTGTCAGCCCCAGGATCACTTGCGTTATGCCAAACGCCAGTGTGGTCCGACGCGGTCGCTGCATGCTGGCACCCCGCCGGGCTCGGGCGGAACGCCGCAGAACGACCCTGTCGCGCTCACTGATCACCGTCGTTTGCCCGTCCGGTATCCCGTTTTGAAAGGGCGGAGGCTGCTGCGCTCCGTTCACACTCCCTCTGGCCATTTTAGGGTCAAAGCTGCAACAACAAAGGTTCAACTATTTAGAATATAACGACATGAGAGACATTCACAGTGTTATTGCACAATTGGTAACTGATGTTGTTCGTTGTTCGATATTCCAAGAGTAAACTCGCATGCCCGTCACGTCCAAGAAAAGTTTGGTAAGCAGCAGGCGAACGAGAGATGCCAACAAAAAGAGAGTGGCCACAGCTCAGCAGGATTGTAGACGGTGATATTCCTCACGTTATTCCATTACGATCTGACTTCCTCTGTATCTAGGTTCAATCCAGTATTCCTCCTGTCCTCATAAGAGTAGTATGTCGCGTCAGAGCAAATAATAATCCATTAACAAAGCAGTCGAAATGCAAAGATATGTAGCTCAGAAAGTATCTATCCGTGGGTGCGATCGATGATCTCACACGCTTTATTTGTAAACAACGTCTCGAATGAATGGGCCACATGCATGCAGCGTGCAGACGTCCGCATGCTAGTGGATTGTCTGTGTGTGTCTGCAGAGTTTATGTGCCTGTAACATACGAACTCGTGCAGGGCCAGGGAGCCGGAGTACTCAGTGTTGGTAATGCACCAAGAATGCATTCAATCGAAAGATGGCGCTACGCAGTTTTTCAATGATCAAACATCGAAAATCTTTGGAGCAGTTTGCTGCTGCTGTTTCCTATGAAAGAACGTAAGCGTCCGCGAGATTGAGAATATTTTCCTCCAGAATTTGACAGACTTTTGGTTAGTTTACCTCATCTTAATACGAGGCTACCATCCCTGTTTTGCAAGCTTTTCCGTTGTCAGCAACTCTTATCCCTAGAGAACAGCTAAAGTCCATTGAGTGTCATGGGCGGACTATTGATTAAAAAGCTATATCAGTAAAACTGGTTCTTTTTCTGTATGATGATCCTCCCCCCCCCCGTATTAAAAGCAGAGTGTATCAGATGGCTTTCTAGCCATGATTGCCTCATTCCCATTTAACTTCTTTTACTTGACACTTATATCTACATATCAAGAGCTATTTAGCATTTGTTTGTTGGTTTGCTTGTTGGTTGGTTGGTTGATTATATGATTATATGATCTCATATGATTATATGATATGATTATATGATATTATATGATTATAATTATGATATGATTATATGATATTATATGATTATAATTATGATATGATTATATGATATGATATGATTATTATTATGATATGATTATATGATTATGATATATGATTATAAAAGGACCAAGACGATCCATTGCAATTAAAGGTGTGTTAACAGTTTCTGAAACGGTTATAGAAAGAAAACATGTAGCATCTTTTGTAGGTCAAATTGATGAGTCCTTGATGTGGAAGGATCAGATTCAATGTATCAATAAATGCATTAGGCACAAAATTGGCTTGCTTTTTAAGTTAAGATATTGTTTATTATGATCTGCACAAGGGACATTTACCACATACTTTAACGCAATATTATGAGCTAATGAATCCTGCATACAGCAGGACTAGAGGCAAATATCATTCCATATTGCTTAGACTCCCGAAATGTCAAAGTTCTGGAATAGTTTGCCCAAATATATTCAAGAGGAAAGAACAAAGTCTTCATTTCGAATAAATCTAAAATATCATTTGTTAAACAAAGTTTAGTGATGAAAAGAATACTTCAATGTTTAGTCTAATGTACTTTTTAAGTAAAGTTACTTCAGAAGGATAGACCTTGCAATGAGTATTTGAAATGTAGCTAAACTGGAGAACCATTCTCGACTAGCACTTGTGCTAACTTTCGGTTCCCCCTTTAACAACATTATCTTCTGTTTGTTTGGGGTTTTTTTCAGAACCTTTGTCGATGCATATATGTCTATATTACATACTTATTAATTTTTTGTTGTCTTTTCAGTGATAAATATATTATCATGAAATTAAATGAAATTACACCACATGTATTCTTATGTAAGATAAATTAAGTATGTAAATATATATGCATGCATAATGATACAGCTGTAAGTGCCTTGCATAGTGCATTCTCTCATAAAATATTTTCATGTTTATCTTATCATATGTAATTTCACGTTATCATGTTATCATAATTCACATGTATTATGTACAAATATGTTGTTAATAAACTCAACTCAACTCTTATTTGCTTGCTTTTGACGGTGTTTTGTTTTGTTTCGTTTTCTGTGCTTTTCTGGATTTTACCTTTCTGAGCGACAGAAACCTTTTGATTAACCTAGGAACTCTCTTATGCAGGGACACCTAAATTAGTTATTGTTTGCTTTTGTACGATGTGTATAAAAAAATCAAACCTATATCAAAATGAAATTTATGTTGAACTTGATGTACTTTTCATTTTCAAAGCATTTCAAGATTTTAGCAGTAAAATAATGAAAAAGAAATTATACATTTTAAATTATGTCATATCATAAACATTGATAAATGGCGGGCCGTGACACTTTAATTTCCAAAGATGACAATTTTAGCTACATGTATGTTTCATTCATTTTGCGATTTGTGCTTTCTTTCACCTAAAAGCTACCTATTTGAGACATTATCTATTCAATGGTGTTATTAATGATTTGATACGTACCATACACATAGGCCCCTACAGACATTTACTTATGCCTTTACTGGCAGGTACAATTAATAACAAATATGATGATGATGATGATGATGATAATAATAATAATGAAAATAATGATAATAATAATAATAATAATAATAATAAATGATTATCAGCAGCGGTATATAGCAGCTGCATAAGCCTTACTCATGGTTTGATATTGATTTGATGTCGATTGTTATTTTGTTTCAAGTTATCTCATTATCTTCAGTGTCATCGACTCAAACATTATGGACGCCATTTCAGGTGACATCATTTCAATTCATGCTCAAAATCATACGATCATGGAAGATATCAGACCCGACCTGAACGTCAGTATTTGAATATTGTTGTCAGAATAGACCACAATAATGATCCATTGAACGATCAGTCAAACCGCAGATGTATAACTTTCAGGAAGTGTGATGCCAAACATCTCACCTACGCTGTTTAGATATCTGATCTGACTTCTTCTCTGAAATGTTGAATACTTTCGAAAACAAAGACCACAAGCTTTAGGGGAAAGCACACTCAACGGAGGGGCCTACTTATGTAACTGTGGCATCTTTCCAATAGTACTGCAATAACGAAGTCCTAAACGCAAGTGGGGAAATATTAGATTGCGCCATCTATCGGCAGAAATACACACATGATTACATGAGCGAATCACTTACGGTGGTAGGAGCGAATGCAGGCGGACAGAATGAAACAGAGAACGCCCCCAGTACAATGTGGAGTGAAGCTTCTCAACAAGATCCATAGGATAGTTGATCTAACTATGGGCCTCGAAATTTTGTAGGAGCCAGAGTGGGCCACGGGCTGAAAAGGTCTAGAAGAGTGGATGTAGAGTACGCGCAATATGTTTTCTCTCATTCCCCCCCCCCCACATGTCATGAAAGCATCCCTTTTTTCGGAACTGCCAAAATTTCTAAACCACCCCCTCCTTTTGTGGGCTTTCCATAGGTTTTTCTGCCTTGGAGACTCCCCTAAATCCGGAAGCCTGCTCAATGTATCCCTTTCTCAAGTGAGCTCTCATTCCAACTCCATATCTTGACAGTCAACCCTCACCCCCTACCATCTTCAGTAATTTGCCATTACAATACCTTAGGAGATATTGTGTGTGTGTGTGTGTGTGTGTGTGTGTCTGTGTGTCTGTGTGTGTGTGTGTGTGTGTGTGTGTGTGTGTGTGTATTTGTATGTTTGTGTGGATGTGTGGATGTGTTCAAAATGGGACCTTAGAAATAAGGAGAAACAGAACAAATTGAAAATCTCACCACATAAAATGTTTGTTGATGAATGTTCAGTCCGGTTTGCACAAGAATTAGTGATTTCATGACATAGAATAATAATTCTGATTGAGGATTGGGCTTTCTAAATCAGCAAGAATTTTAGGAATTTAATCATTTTCAAGATATCTTATAGGCCTCTTTTTCAATTTTTCAGGAGTCCAAAGAGATAGAGAAGGGAAATCTTTTTTTTTATTGTTAATATTTTGGGTGGGTTTTTTTTATTACGTTGGCATGTCACTTGATTGTCAAATATTATACTCATTCCTATTGATTCACTTTAGTTCGATTCTATTTACATTCCCAATTTCAAGAAAACACAAATCATACATTAAGAAAATGGGTCAAAACTAGTGGTAATGATTTTTTTAATGCGAAATTGCAAACTTGCAGAATTAGTTATTGATCGAGAATATGGTGTAGTTTTAAAGATCCCTTGATATTCCTCAAATGTCACCCACGAGTCATACAGCCCACGAGTCATACAGCGGATGAGTTCGACACTATGATAAGCTAACAAGGCCCACGAGACCGACACATTAAGCCCCATGTTGTATGTCGAACTCGTGGGCTGTTTTCACCAGCTAGTGTCGAACTCATGGACTGTATGACTCGTGAGCTGTTTGACTCATGGACCTGTTTTCAATGTCGAACTCGTGGGTTGTATGACTCGTGGGTGTCGGTCTAGTGGGATGACCCCGATCCATCCAATGTATCGCTGATTTGAATCAATATTTTTTCTTCTTCTTCTTCACCTATTATACGTTCTGCCCCTGAAAACAACTTTCTTGCCTCTCGTGACGTCATCAACCGTAAAGTCAACTGAAATGAACCTCACAATGCTCAATGTTGGACGCACCTAAGTATACCTACCCTGACGAATGTACAAACTCATAATAGAAGGTAGAAAGACGGGGCTCCAAGAACTATACACCTCAGATAGTGTGATAGTACGATATTACAGTCATTAATGATGTGACCAGGATTGAGAGGAGGATGGCAGTAAAAGGCGTGGAGTTGTATCGTCTTGCCATAGTGTGCTGACGCACCTGGTTATGGCAAGGTGCATGTCACGAGAGCCACATAAGTCATTAGTGACTCTACAATAATTTAATGATAACTTTACAATCGATGATAAAAATCCTTGATTCCTTGGCTGTTGGCTGTGGAATAGTATTCGCTATGGTATAATTTATGTAGTTACCATTGATTGCAAAGTTACAATAATCGTTGTACAGTAATCTTAGTTTTATCACACGGGGCTCAGGTTTTGTTATGTTTATAATTTGAGATGGCTTTTATACACTTGATATTTTTGAGGGGTGGAGCTTTAATAGTGAGCATAGCAAAGTGAAAATGTAATGATTATTCAATTATGTTTTATACACATTCAAATAAAGACATTATTCACATCAGCGGAAGTCATCATGGACTCATACTCAGAATTAAATGTCAGTGGGGCTTTTAGGGAGAAATGGAAATTGCCTATCTCCAGTTTCCAAAATCATGTAAACTACCCCCAAAAAAAAAAGAAACTACAAAAAACAGAGGTTTTTTTTTTTCCCCTCGGCGTAATTCTTTTTCATTGAGGCATTAGTGAGAATGAGCTCATGTAGCGAAAGACCAGTCTGCCCGATGTCAAAGAAATTGCTTTGACTTCAACTGCTCTTTCAAAACCTGCACGTGTATCGTGGTCTAAGACGAATGAAGAATTTAAGACGCATGCCAAAGTTTGTTTCCTCTCCACTACGATGCAACGGTGAGGGGCCTTCTCAGTATTCATGATGCTGTTGTGAGTAAGAGTGAGTTTCGAGAATGATTTTTAATTTTCAAAGCCAATCAGTTTACTCCCTAATGAAACCCTGCAGATTTGCATGAACTCTGGATCGACGTGGCTCGTGTTTCGCATTTCACGAGTGATATGGTATATTCCGAATGCAGACGTGTTTTAATTAGTTTCAATGATCACGTCATAATGCAGTAATCATTAGCGGATGACTTTGTGGAGTAATAAACTTGTTGGATGCACTACGCCCAAAATTGCAGTTGCATTTACAATGAGTGTTAGCCGCTCGTATGGCAGTATACGCACGAACACTTTTCAATTCGCGGACACGAGAATGTGACCAATAATTCTAAGGGGGCGGTGTCGCCATTAGCAACCTCTTGAGAAATGATAGGATAATGAAGAAAAATTGGTATGCTTGTCTAATATTCATACAATGACATAATTAGGTACATGCAGTTAAAGGGATCCTTCTTAACTGTTTCTCTCTTTCTCTCTCTATTCTATCTATCTATCTATCTATCTATCTATCTATCTATCTATCTATCTATCTATCTATCTATTATATCTACCTATCTATCTATCTCTTTATCTATCTATCCATCTATCTATCTATTTATCTATTTATATATCTATCTATCTATTTTCTATCTATCTATCTATCTATCTATCTCTTATCTCAGAAAATAGCATCGCAGTTTGTTGATAGAAAGTCTGAGACATTTAATGTGGCTGAACCTGACAATAATTTCTGAAAGACTCTCTACATAATATAACAGCCCTCCTATCGTCGCACTCCCCTTATTATAGTCCGGGTGCCAAAGTCAGATTTAGGACCTAACCGTCTTTCATCGTCCCTCCAATGTTTTTGATGGTTTTGCCTTATTCCGAGGATGCTGAATCCGAATCTTGATGATTCAACTCTTCAAAATCCTTCGCAATTTTAAGATATTCAATTTGAACATGGCAGCCAAAATCTGAATTTCATATATATTTTCTAATAAGTGGTGGACATTTATGCTCAAAAGCGATTCGGAAGAGTGAACTAAGGGTGAAAAGCGCAAGTTTGTATTTTTACATTTCAGTTGGGCGAATTTGTCATACTATCGTCCAAATTGGTATCCAAAATGACTGCCATAGTGTTAATGAATATAAGATATCCCAATAATGTATGTCTCATAAGATATTTTCACGCGTATTGAAAAGGCTGATATCCTCTCTAGAAGAGATCACAGTCTGGCGTTTACGAACACAAAGATAATCATGTTAGATAATTTTGTCATGCCCCCTCAAAAAAAAACCAACCCAGCAACAACAACAACAACAACAACAACAACAACAAAAACAAAAGATGGCCTTTTAGCTCGCCGCCAATAACTATACAAAATCATCATTCGATCCTTCACGTTCCATTTCCTCTCCGTAGTCCATACTACCGACTACTTATACACTGACTATGGTGCTTACCTATACATACACGACCACTATACCTCTTAACTCTATTTACAAACCACAGTGTGACAACGAAAGTACCCCATGCATGTTCATATCACCATACTTTCTAGTCTAACTGCGGAGACAAATATGAATAGAACACTCGTGGGTAACAAGGCAGTGTGCTTTGTAACACCCCTTCCTGGTAACACAATCCCAAACAAACCCAACGCAACTCCTGAAGCGTGACACGTGAATATCTGTATACCCCCGACACACGCAAACACACACACACACACACACACACACATATATATATATATATATATATATATATATATTATATGAAGTAAAATTATCAATCCTTGCACAACTCGTGATCACCATGTTTTTAGTGCAATTTGCTGTTCAGTTCTTATTTATTTATTTATTTCTCCTAGCCGTAATATCGTGTTGCGAGAACCACCATTCATATTGTTAACGCCGTCAATGTTTTCCCTCGCTCACACTTACTGTATATCACAAACTACCACCCTACAACAAGCACACTGCTTGCATTACAATAATTTCAGTTTCGTCATGGAAACATCAAAGCATTAAAGATGCAAGAATAAGGTGAGTTTGATAAAGGTGAAAGGAATATTCCATACTTGGAAATGAAATGAAAATATACTGACTGCATTTCAAATGATTGCCTAGATCTTCAAGGCTCTGTATTCAAACATGTCTATACACATGCACTCATTCAATTTACAATTATTGTTTGCTTTGCACACGAATTCGGTGACACGTGCAACTCGATCGGTAATTTGATAAATTTATCTTAATACTATAAATAACTTTGGTAGCGATGAAATATCTTATCCACGCCGAGAGCCTGAAATGTTAAAATTTGTGAGTACATTTTGGCCTCATGTTGGTAACCATGGCAACTCATTTTGGTCAGGCGGCACTTTTGTATCCGTAGCACGAGGATAGTATTGGCTAGACTCAAATGGAAGGGTTGATTTATTGTGTTTTTTGTTTTTGTTTTGTTTTGTTTTGTTTTGTTTTGTTTTGTTTTTTTTTTTTTGGGGGGGGGTTAAAGTAATAGACCTTGGTGATCCTATAGTTATAAGAAGTTACACTAGTCATGTGAGTATGATATGTCCAATAATGTATGCATAATGCACAAACACACAAACGCACACACACATACACACACACACACACATATATATATATATATTATATATATATATATATTTGGAAATTTGGTAATACGATATATATTTTGTTAATGGAATTAATTTGCGCATTTATTTCCCTTCTTCGAATCATGTATATTGTAATCTGTCTACTAATATCTTATGTGACATTATTGAAGATAATCTTGATTAATGTATGAAATTATGTTGGAAGAAAAATAAATCAAACAAACAAACAAACAGACAAACAAACAAAAGAAGAAGTAAAAGAAATCAAAAATGGAGAAATAAGAGTGAGGCTGCCGAGAAAAGAACTCAATTCATGAATTTTAACTTGCAAGAGATAAAATGCAGAATATCAAATGGGAAAAGATAACGCAACTACATGCGAGGCTGACCACGCACATTAACCTGATTAACATGCATAAAACAAAAGACCACGCGCATCAGCCTTTACAGTTGTATTTTCTTGACGTTTCATTGTCTGCGCGTACGTGTGAGTGACTGAACGCATACTGCAGTCTTATATACAATATGGTGCGCAGTCTTTTTCTCCTATAAACTCATCATTAATTATCTAGTCTAGAAGCCAATCATGTGGGGCAATCAGATCAAAAACGTGTCAACGACCTGCGAGATTTTTGATCCAGTATATACCACAGCCTAGCTAATTAAACGGCTGAACGGTCAGCCCACGTGTAGGAAAATTAGTCAGCACTGATCTATAGAGTAATCCTGCTAATGGTGTTTTGATAGTCTCATCCCCGTGAACGGTCTGCCAACGGCTAACATCAAGCAGATGGTGAGTTGATAGGGGTGCTGTTCGTTATTCCGAAGGTTCGTTATTCCGAAGGTTCGTTAATCCGAAACACATAAATTCCCTATACCTAGAGGTTCGTTAATCCGAAAATGCAAAAAGGTTCGTTAATCCGAACATTTGTGGCGTTATTCTGAAGGTTCGTTAATCCGAAAATGAAATAGTTTTCGCTATTCCGAAGGCTCGTTTATCCGAAAATGATATATGGTCCGTAACGAACCTTCGGAATAACGAACCTTATTTCATTTTCGGATTAATGAATCTTCGGAATAAGAGACCTTATCATATTTTCGGATTAACGAACCTTCGGAATAACAAATCTTCGGACTAAAGAACCTTCGGATTAACGAACCTTCGGAATAACGAGCTGTAACCGTTGATAGAGCCATTTATCCACAGTCAATAGTCATTCTTCATCAGTAAAGAAGGCGGCTGGAACAAATTAAAGACAACAGCTGACATTACATCAATACTGCAAACACCATTATAATCATGATGTTCATTATTTGTTCGTGCATTAGATGATGAAAATTAATCATATTTCATTTTATGAGTAATTGTCTTTCAAGAGGAAAATTCAGTCCAAATTTTAGTTAATCTAATAATAAAGAGTAAAATATTACGAATTCAACGGTAAAATTTTGATCGAAATCGGGTGAAAATTAAGGAAGTTATGACATTTTGAAATTTCGCTATATAATTTTCAGGAAACAGTTCTTGAACGGTCGATATGAATATGCAAATGGCAAAGTGAGCCTGAAATCTCCTCACAACTTGCCATACTGTTTGTACACAAAATTCTGAAATTTCCAGTTTTTCATTCAAACGCAATTTTATGCCCGAGGCTCCAATTCTGGTATATCTAACTGATCTCTAATCTGACGTTATTCAACCAGGAATAACACAATGTTTAGATTTCAATCACAGAAACATTGAATTTTCGTCAATTCTTTTTGTTGTACATGATCAATGGAAAATTGTGAGGTTATGATATGGTTAGCTCACTCATTTACATATTCATGTCCGCTGTTCAAGAACTGCTTTGCAGAAATTAGCAAAACTTCAAAATGTCATAACTTCCTGATTTGTCATTCAATTACAGTCAATTTTTTTACTGTTGAACTCGTAAGATTTTACTCTTTTTTTTATCAGACTAACTTACATTTGGATTTCCCCTTTAAAGCAATTCACCTTTTCATCTAATATACTCTGTTCACATATAGATGTTACATAAATTCTCGGCAGTTGCGCCACACAAAGTATGCCTTCTCATTTGAGATTAGAAACTGGGCTAAACAAAGTAAAGATTGACAGGTTAGATTGTATTTTCTTTTTTGCTATTTCCCATATTTTGATTTGATTCTTGCGTCTTGTATTAAGGACATTTAAGGTACTTTAAAACGCCCGTGTTAAGCGCCATAAAAGCGTTATTCATTATCATCAAATGATTAAATGAAGTAATTGAAGATCATAAATCCCTATATTTGTCTCGATTTTACTTGTCAATATGAATGGATACATGAATGCATTCAGTATTTGCGGACATAGATTATCAGAGTAATTATTAGTCAGACGTGTCATCATTAATGTACGACGTACACACCGTACATAGTGCTCGTAACTGATCAATGGTAATCAGTGGGAATGCTGGGGGATGATTGTTCCAATCCTTATGGGATTCATTTAAGAGTACATTATATATCTATTGTTGTGTGAAAATTATTTGCTTCAGAATGGTCTCATATTCAAGTAATGCGCAGTTTAACGTTTCCCGATCGCCCCGCCACAGTACAGGCATGCTAACCTGCAAACATTAAACTGCACATTACTTGAATATGAGGCCATTCTGAAGCAAATAATTTTCACACAACAATAGATATATAATGTACTCTTAAATGAATCCCACAAGGATTGGAACAATCATCCCCCAACATTCCCACTGATTCCCACTGATCAGTTACTGTAGCCATCCCCTTTAATGACCAACACCGCGAAAGGTGTTATGATTATACAGTCGAAGAAGAACACGTAATATATTAAATCGACATACATCAAATCTGTGGAACGAACTTCTCCCAGCTCACCATCGCTTCACTTTAAAGCATACTTTCCTAACTCAACTATGATTAATTCCCCTTTTCCTCCTTTCGTAATTTGTCATTTTCCGTGAAATGTAGTTCCATGAACATATTAAGTTCGTTTATGATGCGTTACGTAATGGTGAGAAATCATGAATGAGATATAACCTGGATGAATCATCAGCTTAATCAGTCATGACGTACTTCTGGTTGGCGCTTGCACAATGACTTTTTTATCTCTCTCTACTTCTTCCGAAATGAATAGAAATAAGATCATAACGCTGTATGATGTAGTTCATGGAATCCTCGGCGGTCGCATCATGTCAAAAGGGCGTATCTAAGCTCCGCGTTGAGAGAAAATGAAATCGTGAAAAATGGCTTTAAAATATTTAGGCATCGGCATTTGCTCCAGAAGCCACAGGAATAAGTTTGATGGTGGAATGATTATCTTTGGGTATCCTTTATACTTTAAAGAACGTTTCTTCATATTCTTTAATTTTCGAACTATTTATCACCATGCAGCATTCGAGTCAAATTGATCTAATTTTACATGCACCCTACTGCCAACAAAACCTGAGGACATGCAGCTTTAGTCTCTCATATTATGGCAAAAGGGTGTATTTGCATATAAACCTTTTTTTGTTTTGTTTTTGGGACCAACTCTCCAATGACAAAAGGTTGTATAAGCATATACAACGTACAGATCCCTATTCTCGACAACTCTCTACATGGAAGAAGGGGTATACTATCAGTACTGTCTGGATGCTGCCCTCCTCGACAAATAAAACTGAAAAGATTATGAAGCGCCATCTACGGCAAATCAATGCATTTTCAAATCAATGGTAACAATCACATCAACACTACAATGTATTCCATAGACAATTAAAACCGAGAAATCGCTGGTGGTTTATCATACTGATTGCAGAGCTACCATCATTTGTAAAGTTCTTACAGTTTTATGTAACGGGGCCTAGATGTTCATGTATGTCGCCAGTTTTCATTCCTCAGTAGATGAACGGAACTTCAATCATTAAATTGTTATTCCTTACGCATGTTTACTTGGATAGTACTAGTACGTGTCATAGTTCATAAGATTTAGCAAGTTATTGATTATTTTGGTCTTTAGATGAAAAATTCTTGATAACAGGTTTTTCGAATCACCAACGATGTATACTTTGTTGTTGTTGCTATTGTTGTTGATGGTGTTGTTGTTGTTGTGATTTTTTAAGTGCGTGTCATCCAGTTGTGAATATGTATATTTACGCCTTCTACTGAGTAACTGAGTTGTGTATGGCATTTCCTCAAGGCGCTCTCGATTTTGCTCAACACTGAGAGATATGTTTTTCCACGATAACCCTATTTGAAATTCCCTTTGACTGCATGTAATGAGCATCCGCTCGGAAGAAAGAGGAAAGAGGATGGTAGCCTTGAGCGCCTTAATACAAGTATACCTATTTACAAGATGCCGGCCGACAAATCAGTGGTGTCTGTGAAAGGGATCGCATAGTTTTCGACGGGATGAGGCTTCAGCTTTCTAACTTTTTCGAAGATTATTTTTAGAGATAATGAGAAATCTCATATGAAATATGGAAGAGCATAAATCATGATTGTACGGGGAAAATCAAAGTCTAGTTGATGAAAATTGGTTTTGAAATGGCTGAGATATTAAAAACGAATATTAGTGATCCTAATAAAAGGTGGGACACACCTTTTGATAGGATCGCTTTGTTCTGCTTTGTTTTTGGATATCTGAGTCATTTCAAAACCGATTTCATCAAATAGAATTTGAATCCCTCATAGAACTGCATGCTCTTTAGCATTTCATAAAGTGGTTTCTAAGTATCTCGCAAAAAAAATTAAAGCTGAATCCTCATCTCAACCAATAGTATACCATCCTTTAACTAACAGATAGCGGTCAATTCTTTGCGCCGCTTTTCACGAACAGCTTTTGAGAACTGAGGAAAAAAGTAGATTTTCAGGTCACACGCATTCCTAGACAAATCAGGGAGATTAGCCGGTAGAAATAATTATTTGAGATAATGAATTTCTCTATTAGAGTATCAATGATCTATATTTTGAACAAACGGAGCACGTTTCTCTTACATTGTGCTTGCTGTGATACGAATAACTAACAAGTTCATTATGTGTTGCTGCAAAATTACAACCCCGATTTCCAGAATGGAATAGGGTGAAATAAGGTGAGTTGTCGTCCTACGCGTGGTAGAGAAAAGGAGCACGTGGTCTTCACGAGAAGGAGCTTGAATGCAAAGAGACTGAGGGAGATGACACCCCTTGAATAGTGATGAGATCCCAAATTGGACCTTTGAACGACGTTAGCCAGTAATCATACTTACACCATCAAGTCACGGAGGCTGCAAGCAATACAGTTAGGTTCCAAAATTAGATTTCAAGCGTCTGAAATAGATATTACAATCTTTTCATGTGATCGCAAGAACGACAAATACTGCTGATTCTGAGTCATATACCAATAAATAAAGATAAAAATAAAAATTTTGCAAGTTTAATTGTACCACAATAGTGATGGTAATGATGACAAGGACAAGAACAAATATGAAAATTCATCACAACGAAAATAATTAAGGTTGTGATGATTGTTGTAGTAACAACGGTCACGATTATCTAAATTATACATCAAGGGCAATTACAATTTTAATCAAAGCCATGCAGAAAGTGTTGAAGCAAATTAGTAAAGACCACGTTAATATTGGTTTTACTGGAGAAGATGCTTTGAGAAATCTCGACATGAATTCCGTTCCAAGTAAAGAGGAACATTGGAAACAAGTCTCTACGCAGTTGATAGAAATTCTCTGGAGATTATCATTCTTGAAGAATCGTGGGTGGTATACGAAAGAGAGAGCAAGGGGGCAGTTAGGAGCAAAGTAGGAATTGAATAAAAATGATTAATTAGGTCTGTCGACAGCTGACAGACTTGCAACGTCATAATCCTCTCACTAGAATACACAAAAGAGGTATCTCTAGTACATCGACATTCACTTCCAAATTTGCCTCGGGTTGGAGACAGAGCTGATAAAATCTTAATCAGAAAGCTTATTATAGCAATCTTTCTGTTTGATATTCTTGGCATGGACTAGATCGGGGGATGCGTCTCCCTTTTATAGATTACAATCAGTTATAAAACTTCCATTTCTTAATGACTTGAGATAAAAATCGGAAAATGTGACAACAGTCGAGTCTGTAATGCAATGGCAAAGCGTGGATTCCAATAACAGGTCTCAATATTTACAAAATCATGCATGGCCAGTGTTATTAGTACACGTACTTCCCCTTTGAAACGCGGACACCGTGCATTCGTGCAAGCTACACACTGGTGTCCATGTAGCTAGATTTTTTTTTTTTTTTTTTGTGTTGCACCCAGTGGACCCCAAATTACCCGGAAGTAGCTATTGCCTTCCGGCGAATTAATGCGTTTGACGTCATTTTCATCTAAAGCAGTTGGCATTCTTTGCATATTATATGTGTGTATATATTATAATTATGATATATATATATTGGACCCCAAATTACCCGGAAGTAGCTATTGCCTTCCGGCGAATTAATGCGTTTGACGTCATTTTCATCTAAAGCAGTTGGCATTGTTTGCATATTATATGTGTGTATATATTATAATTATGATATATATATTGGACCCCAAATTACCCGGAAGTAGCTATTGCCTTCAGGCGAATTAATGCGTTTGACGTCATTTTCATCTAAAGCAGTTGGCATTGTTTGCATATTATATGTGTGTATATATTATAATTATGATATATATATTGGACCCCAAATTACCCGGAAGTAGCTATTGCCTTCCGGCGAATTAATGCGTTTGACGTCATTTTCATCTAAAGCAGTTGGCATTGTTTGCATATTATATGTATGTATATATATGATATACATATATATATATATATATATATATATATATATATATATATATATATTCTTTAGCATGAACGGACACCAAAGATTCATCAGTGATTTGATGAGTACTGAAATTTAGCTGAAAATTTCAAGAGCTTCCATCATTGTTTTGAATGTAATAGTGTGTAGTATTCAACATGGCGTCATTTGGATCATAATGAAAGATGAACAAAAAAAAAATAATGTCATAATATCTCACAGCTGCCTCTGGTACACGCTGAACACCCACACGCTTAACGAAGAAGTGACATAAGATTTTCTAATATTTTTCCGAAATAAATCAATAGTAAATTCAGATGGCCATGCATTAGAATTCCAAATTAGGCAATTCAAGTGGCTTACCGCTGCCTAGACAAAAAAAGAGACATTGTCAAGGGATAAATGTCCTGAACAAACAAATATAAACATGTTGAAAAAAGTTAGCAGGTGAAGCACACATGGATGGAAACCCATTCAAAAGGGGTCATCCCACTAGACCGACACCAACGAGTCATACAGCCCACGAGTTCGACATTGAAAACAGGTCCATGAGTCATACAGCTCACTAGTCATACAGCCCATGAGTTCGACACTATAAGCAAATAATAAATTATAGCCCATGAGTTCGACACTAAGTAAAAACAGCCCACGAGTTCGACAGATACAACACGGGGCTTAAAGTGTCGGTCTCGTGGGTCTTGTTAGCTTAGTGTCGAACTAACATTGACTAATGGGATGTATGACTCGTGAGCTGTATAACTCATGGGCTGTATGACTTGTGAGCTGTATGACTCGTGGGCTGTATGACTCGTTGGTGTCGGTCTCGTGACGTGCACCCATTCGGAAAATGGTGCCCTTAATCTGACCAGAGAATAAAGAAATATATATGATTATATCGAATATCATCTCTTTCAGGGTTGACTGTGATGGAAAAACCTTTTATTTCAAGCCACATAAACACATATCACAGACTAGTAAAACTACCACTGACATAATATCATGGTCGGTAGTCTTCGAACAACTGTTTCCAGATCAAATCTTATAGAAAAGTTGCCAACATAGTTCATTCGTCATCGTTCAGCGGAAGAGGAAATTGTATACTTTATGTCTACAGTATAATCTGTCCCTCAAATAGAACATTAAATGGAGGTCCCGTGTGTGAGAGTCACACTCCCGCTTCATTCATTCATCGCAAAGAGCAGGGTGTTTAACCCGGTGAACTGGTCTCGCCTCACATCAAACTGGACCTTATGGAAAACCAGCTAGTGCAGCT